>NW_027315735.1:2347334-2353803 GCF_026437365.1 Eucyclogobius newberryi | reverse complement strand
TTCAGGCTCATGTTGAAGACATGCTCCATAAGTCCACACAGTTCATCTGCGCAGGACTTAAGGAGCCTGGAGCTGATGCCATCAGGTCCTGCTGCCTTCCTCACTTTAATCCTCTTCAGCTCACTCCTCACCTGTGCTGCTGTGACAGTCAGTGGTTGGCAGGGGGACCGTGTGCTGGGGGGATGGGTGAGTCCAGGCGAAGTGGGGAGCTGATGGTCCGGGGCAGATAAGCGAAGAGGAACAGATGCAGGGCATTGTCCAGCTGTGGAAGAGGGAGCATGCAGCTGTGCAGGGGGAGGGGCATGTGACCGATCAAACCTCAAGAAGTGAGCATTTAAATCATTCACCCACTGTAGATCCCCCTCTGTCTGGGCAGGGGGGATTTTGAAGCCCGAGATGGTTTTCAGGCTCCTCCACACTCCCTGAATGTTCTTTTGCTGCGGCTGCTCCTCCATCCTCCTCTTGTAGCCGGCCTCAGCCTGCCTGATCTTCCTCCTCAGCTCCTTCTGCACAGTCCTCAGCTCCTCCTTGTTCCCTGACCTGAAGGCTCTCTTCTTCTCCTTCAGCAGAGCCTTCAGTTCACGGTTAATCCATGGCTTGTTGTTTGGAAAACACCGCACCGTCCGGGAGGGAACAATGTTCTCAAAACAGAAGTTGATGTAGTCCGTGATGCACTCTGTGATGGTGTTGATGTCCTCCCCATGTGGGTCATAAAGCTCAGTCCAGACAGTGGTGCTGAAGCAGTCCCTCAGAGCCTCCTCGCTCTCAGCAGACCACATCCTCACCTCACGGGACACCACAGGCTGCCTGCGCACGATGGGTTCATACACAGGCCTCAGATGTACAAGGTTGTGGTCAGAGCTGCCCAGGGGAGGGAGGGGGGAAGAAGAATAAGCCTCTTTGGTGTTGGCAAAAAACAAGTCCAATGTTCTATTCTCGCTGGTGGGGCAGGTAACATACTGGGTGTATGTTGGTAGAACAGAAGAGGGAGGAGCGTGGTTAAAGTCACCAGAGATGAGGAAGAGAGCCTGTGGATGCTGTGTTTGCAGCCTACAAGTGCAGGAGAGCAGTGCTTCACAAGCATCTTCAGCATTGGCAGACGGGGCCACATAGACTGCGATCAAAATCACATGTGAGAACTCCCGGGGCAGATAATATGGCCTCATGCCAATAGCCAATAGTTCAATATCCTTGTTACATAGCTGCTCCTTCACTGTGCAGTGTTCGGGTTTGGACCAGCTCGTGTTCACATACACCGCCACACCTCCACCTCTTTTCTTCCCGCATTCTCTCGTTCTGTCCGCCCGCAGCAGATGAAAATTGTCCAAACCTACAATAGAGTCTGGCATTTCTGCTGTTAACCAGGTCTCTGTGAAAATCAAGACGCTGCTGTCCCTATAAATCCTCTGGGACCGCATGAGGCTCGCTATTTCCGTCATTTTATTTTGAAGGGACCTCACGTTACCCATGACTACGGCGGGAACCGACTTCCTGTTTGTCCCTCTCTTCTCTCGGAGTTTACGTCCAGCCCGTCTGCTTCGTTGCGTTTTCGTTAGGATGTCCGCCGGGATAACGTGACGATCTCCGGGTAAGACGACTGGTCTCCGCAGTTTCATGAGTTCCTCCTTTGTGTAAACGCGGTACGGCGCCGGGCGGGGGGCGGGGCCAGAGCCGGGGGGCGGGGCCGGAGCCGGGGGACTCAGAGCCAAGGCACATAGCAACGACACGACGAAAACACTCAATCCAGCCGAATAAAGTCAAAACAAGTTAATTTAAAGCGATTCCAGTGCGTGTCCCGATCGTTCGTGAAGTTCCTCTTTCATATAAACGTGTATATAAACGTGTATATAAACGTGTACCGACGACACGCCTTACTTTAGCGCGGCCGGAGGGCGCGGGGGGGCTGGGGGCTAGTTCGGAGCTAGCTCATGTCACAACAACACAACGAACAGAACGAAAAACGCTCAAATCCAGCCGAAAAAAGTCCAAAACAGAAAAAACTATTCCAGCGCGTGTCCCTATCGTACAGTAAAATAGAAAAAATATACTAACTATATTTACAAAATATAGGAGATAAAGCACAATAAGTGTGAGAAAGAAGAGAGAGCGTTTACACCGGGCTGCCAGCTGTACCAGCGCCTTAAAGACAGAAAAAAGACAAAAAAGACTGAAAAAGACAGAAAAAAGACAAAATAAGACTGAAAAAGACAGAAAAAGGACAAAAAAGACGAAAAAGACAGAAAAAAGACAAAAAAAGACAGAAAAAAGACAAAAAAAGACAGAAAAAAAGACAGAAATAAGACAAAAAAGACTGAAAAAAGACAGAAAAAAGACAAAAAAAGATTGAAAAAAGA
Organism: Eucyclogobius newberryi; assembly: GCF_026437365.1. NCBI lineage: Eukaryota > Metazoa > Chordata > Actinopteri > Gobiiformes > Gobiidae > Eucyclogobius > Eucyclogobius newberryi. The sequence continues at coordinate 2,351,449 of NW_027315735.1, read as the reverse complement.
CAAAAATAGACTGAAAAAGACTGGAAAAAGACAGAAAAAAGACAAAAAAGACTGAAAAAGACTTAAAAAAATACAAAAAAAGACTGAAAAAGACAGAAAAAAGACAAAAAAGACGAAAAAAGACAGAAAAAAAGACCAAAAAAAAGATTGAAAAAGACTGAAAAAAGACAGAAAAAAGACACAAATAGACTGAAAAAGACAGAAAAAAGTCAGAAAAAAGACAAAAAAGACGAAAAAAGTCAGAAAAAAAGACCAAAAAAAAGACTGAAAAAGACTGAAAAAAAGACAGAAAAAAGACAAAAAAGACTGAAAAAGACAGAAAAAAGACAAAAAAGACTGAAAAAGACAGAAAAAAGACAAAAAAAGACTGAAAAAAGACAGAAAAAAGACAAAAAAGACGAAAAAAAGACAGAAAAAAGACAAAAAAGACAGAAAAAAGACTGAAAAAAGACAAAAAAAAAAGACTGAAAAAGACTGAGAAAAGACAGAAAAAAGACAAGAAAAAGACTGAAAAACAGACTGAAAAAAGACAAAAAAAAGACTGAAAAAGACTGAAAAAAGACAAGAAAAAGACTGAAAAAAAGACAGAAAAAAGACAAAAAAAAGACTGAAAAAGACAGAAAAAAGACAGAAAAAAGACAAAAAAGTCAGAAAAAAAGAACAAAAAAAAGACTGAAAAAGACTGAAAAAAGACAGAAAAAAGACAAAAAAAAAGACTGAAAAAGACAGAAAAAAGACAGAAAAAAGACAAAAAAGTCAGAAAAAAAGAACAAAAAAAAGACTGAAAAAGACTGAAAAAAGACAGAAAAAAGACAAAAAAGACTGAAAAAGACAGAAAAAAGACAAAAAAGACTGAAAAAGACAGAAAAAGACAAAAAAAAGACTGAAAAAAGACAGAAAAAAGACAAAAAAGACACAAAAAGACAGAAAAAAGACCAAAAAAAAGACTGAAAAAGACTGAAAAAGACTGAAAAAGACAAAAATAGACTGAAAAAGACAGAAAAAAGACAAAAAAGACAGAAAAAAGACAGAAAAAAGACAGAAAAAAGACCAAAAAAAAGACTGAAAAAGACTGAAAAAGACAGAAAAAAGACAAAAAAGACTGAAAAAAGACAGAAAAAAGACCCAAAAAAAGACTGAAAAAGACTGAAAAAAAGACAGAAAAAAGACAAGAAAAAGACTGAAAAAAGACTGAAAAAAGACAAAAAAAAGACTGAAAAAGACTGAAAAAAGACAAGAAAAAGACTGAAAAAAAGACAGAAAAAAGACAAAAAAAAGACTGAAAAAGACTGAAAAAGACAGAAAAAAGACAGAAAAAAGACAAAAAAGTCAGAAAAAAAAGAACAAAAAAAAGACTGAAAAAGACTGAAAAAAGACAGAAAAAAGACAGAAAAAAGACAAAACAAAAGACTGAAAAAGACTGAGAAAAGACTGAAAAAAGACAGAAAAAAGACAGAAAAAAGACAAAACAAAAGACTGAAAAAGACTGAGAAAAGACAGAAAAAAGACAAGAAAAAGACTGAAAAAAAGACTGAAAAAAGACAAAAAAAAGACTGAAAAAGACTGAAAAAAGACCAGAAAAAGACTGAAAAAAAGACAGAAAAAAGACAAAAAAAAGACTGAAAAAGACAGAAAAAAGACAGAAAAAAGACAAAAAAGTCAGAAAAAAAGAACAAAAAAAAGACTGAAAAAGACTGAAAAAAGACAGAAAAAAGACAAAAAAGACTGAAAAAGACAGAAAAAAGACAAAAAAGACAGAAAAAGACAGAAAAAGACAAAAAAAGACTGAAAAAAGACAGAAAAAAGACAAAAAAGACAAAAAAAGACAGAAAAAAGACCAAAAAAAAGACTGAAAAAGACTGAAAAAGACTGAAAAAGACAAAAATAGACTGAAAAAGACAGAAAAAAGACAGAAAAAAGGCAAAAAAGACAGAAAAAAGACAGAAAAAAGACAGAAAAAAGACCAAAAAAAAGACTGAAAAAGACTGAAAAAGACAGAAAAAAGACAAAAAAGACTGAAAAAAGACAGAAAAAAGACCCAAAAAAAGACTGAAAAAGACTGAAAAAAGACAGAAAAAAGACAAGAAAAAGACTGAAAAAAGACTGAAAAAAGACAAAAAAAAAGACTGAAAAAGACTGAAAAAAGACAAGAAAAAGACTGAAAAAAAGACAGAAAAAAGACAAAAAAAAGACTGAAAAAGACTGAAAAAGACAGAAAAAAGACAGAAAAAAGACAAAAAAGTCAGAAAAAAAGAACAAAAAAAAGACTGAAAAAGACTGAAAAAAGACAGAAAAAAGACAAAAAAGACTGAAAAAGACAGAAAAAGACAAAAAAGACTGAAAAAAGACTGAAAAAAGACAAAAAAGACAAAAAAAGACAGAAAAAATACAAAAAAAAAGACTGAAAAAGACTGAAAAAAAGACAGAAAAAAGACCAAAAAAAAGACTGAAAAAGACTGAAAAAGACAGAAAAAAGACAAAAAAGACTGAAAAAATACAGAAAAAAGACCAAAAAAAAGACTGAAAAAGACTGAAAAAAAGACAGAAAAAAGACAAGAAAAAGACTGAAAAAAAGACTGAAAAAAGACAAAAAAAAGACTGAAAAAGACTGAAAAAGACAAGAAAAAGACTGGAAAAAAGACAGAAAAAAGACCAAAAAAAAGACTGAAAAAGACTGAAAAAAAGACAGAAAAAAGACAAGAAAAAGACTGAAAAAAAGACTGAAAAAAGACAAAAATAGACTGAAAAAGACTGGAAAAATACTGAAAAAGACTGAAATAAGACAGTAAAAGTGTGAGATGACGTTTTAGAACCCTACATGTATTTTCGTCATTTTTCAAATAATACAACTAAGTGCAGGGGAAGTGGGCGGAGATAGGGGGTAGGTGAAAACAGGAATTTTCAGAGCACTATAGCCTCAGTTGCAGGACAATACAGGATTAACCCAAAACACAACTTTGCATGAACTAATGATGAGGAAACATTGTTGTAACAAGGTTAAACGCTCATTATAGTTGATTCTGAATAAATAATTAAGAATAATTAAACACAATATTGCGGTTGTGGATTGAGCGAGTTGTTTTTCTTTCAAATATGTTTACGGTGTTAGGGCTGGTGGCACATTTCAATTTAGAATGTTTTTGGGTTGGAATGTTGGCTCGCTCTCCGATGCGTCATACTGTGACTGAAGTTTTTGGCACCGTAAGAGGAAACTAACCCCTGACCTCCAGCACAGCAAGGGAGCCAAAATAAGCTGTTTATTAAAAAAAGGAGCTGTGAGCGAATAAGAAAGAAGATGCTGCCATCATTTTGTTTTCAACTCATTTAACTGGCAAAAACTCAGAATTAGAAATCTTGACTTAATTCTAAAAATACCTCCTCATATAATGTTGCAACAAAGTCTTTAAGCGCTCAATGTCACGTATACGACATCATTTTGTGCATAAATCATCCGCTCCACACTGTAGCCACAGATGCCCTGGGGCAGACTGACTGACGTGAGGCTGCCAATCCGTGCCATCGGACCAGTCACTCACTCTCACCAGATGAATTTAAAAATGCAGCTTCAGCAAACCCTGTCACGATGTGCGATATATTGTATTTCTACAGAATATCATGATAAATACTGAGACTACTGCATACCTCTTTTGTTCAAGACAAATAATCCCAGTAAAACCCTTTTCTAAATGTACAATATCTAGAAGCTAAACAAAATATCTACCGCTACAAAGTACTTATCCTTTACTGAACGATAAGTTATTGTGGCACATTTAATAACATCACATTTGAATGATATTTGTGTTGTTATTGCCCTTTAAACACGCTCTTGAGAACATGTACTGCATCATCTCTTGTTTTAGAACTTAAAATAATATCTGTAAGGAGTTTTCTTATCAGGAATTGTATTAGCACTCCATCTTCTGGCGGCAGAGGAAACTACATTGGGGAAATGAACAAAAGCTAGCTTGCCCTGATGTGCTAATACACGCTCAGAACTGCTCAGAATGAGTCTGGCAATTATTTACGGCCTCAGAAAAAAGCACAAAGACTCTCGGAGCTCCACCTTTGACGTGGCAAAACTGTGAAACTTGAAACTGAGTGTTTTCTGAGGCTCA
>NW_027315735.1:2297334-2339834 GCF_026437365.1 Eucyclogobius newberryi | reverse complement strand
TACATGACGTATGCTAACGCTAACACCTTCAGCTACATGACGTATGCTAATGCTAACACCTTGGGCTACATGAAGTATGCTAACGCTAACACCTTCAGCTACATGACTTATGCTAACGCTAACACCTTCAGCTACATGACGTATGCTAACGCTAACACCTTCAGCTACATGACGTATGCTAACGCCTTCAGCTACATGACGTATGTTAACGCTAACACCTTCAGCTACATGACGTATGCTAACTCTAACACCTTCAGCTACATGACGTATGCTAACGCCTTCAGCTACGTGACGTATGCTAACGCTAACACCTTCAGATACATGACGTACGCTAACGCTAACACCTTCAGCTACATGACGTATGCTAACGCTAACACCTTCAGCTTCATGACGTATGCTAACACTAACACCTTCAGGTCCATGACGTATGCTAACGCTAACACCTTCAGCTACATGACGTATGCTAACGCTAACACCTTCAGCTCCATGACGTATGCTAACGCTAACACCTTCAGCTCCATGACGTATGCTAACGCCAACACCTTCAGCTACATGACGTATGCTAACGCTAACACCTTCAGCTCCATGACGTATGCTAACGCCAACACCTTCAGCTACATGACGTATGCTAACGCTGACACCTTCAGCTACATGACGTATGCTAACGCCTTCAGCTACATGACGTATGCTAACGCTAACACCTTCAGCTACATGACGTATGCTAATGCTAACACCTTGGGCTACATGAAGTATGCTAACGCTAACACCTTCAGCTACATGACTTATGCTAACGCTAACACCTTCAGCTACATGACGTATGCTAACGCTAACACCTTCAGCTACATGACGTATGCTAACGCCTTCAGCTACATGACGTATGTTAACGCTAACACCTTCAGCTACATGACGTATGCTAACTCTAACACCTTCAGCTACATGACGTATGCTAACGCCTTCAGCTACGTGACGTATGCTAACGCTAACACCTTCAGATACATGACGTACGCTAACGCTAACACCTTCAGCTACATGACGTATGCTAACGCTAACACCTTCAGCTACATGACGTATGCTAACGCTAACACCTTCAGCTACATGACGTATGCTAACGCTAAAACCTTCAGCTACATGATGCGGTGTACGTATGCTAACGCTAACACCTTCAGCTACATGACGTATGCTAACGCTAACACCTTCAGCTACATGTCGTATGCTAACGCTAACACCTTCAGCTACATGACGTATGCTAAGGCTAAAACCTTCAGCTACATGATGCGGTGTACGTATGCTAACGCTAACACCTTCAGCTACATGACGTATGCTAACGCTAACACCTTCAGCTACATGACGTATGCTAACGCTAACACCTTCAGCTACATAACGTATGTTAACGCTAACACCTTCAGCTACATGACGTATGCTAACGCTAACACCTTCAGCTACATGACGTATGCTAATGCTAACACCTTCAGCTACATGACGTATGCTAACGCTAAAACCTTCAGCTACATGATGCGGTGTACGTAAGCTAACGCTAACACCTTCAGCTACATGACGTATGCTAACGCTAACACCTTCAGCTACATGACGTATGCTAACGCTAACACGTTCAGCTACATGACGTATGCTAACGCTAACACCTTCAGCTACATGACGTATGCTAACGCTAACACCTTCAGCTACATGACGTATGCTAACGCTAACACCTTGGGCTACATGACGTATGCTAACGCTAACACCTTCAGCTACATGACGTATGCTAAGCTAAAACCTTCAGCTACATGATGCGGTGTACGTATGCTAACGCTATCACCTTCAGCTACATGACGTATGCTAACGCTAACACCTTCAGCTACATGACGTATGCTAACGCTAACACCTTCAGCTACATGATGTATGCTAACGCTAACACCTTCAGCTACATGACGTATGCTAACGCTAACACCTTCAGCAACATGACGTATGCTAACGCTAAAACTTTCAGCTACATGATGCGGTGTACATATGCTAACGCTAACACCTTCAGCTACATGACGTATGCTAACGCTAACACCTTCAGCTACATGACGTATGCTAACGCTAAAACCTTTAGCTACATGATGAAGTGTACGAATGCTAACGCTAAAACCTTTAGCTACATGATGCAGTGTACGTATGCTAACGCTAACACCTTCAGCTACATGACATATGCTAACGCTAAAACCTTCAGCTACATGATGCAGTATACGTATGCTAACGCTAACACCTTCAGCTACATGACGTATACTAACGCTAACACCTTCAGCTACATGACGTATGTTAACGCTAACACCTTCAGCTACATGACGTATGCTAACGCTAACACCTTCAACTACATGACGTAGGCTAACGCTAAAACTTTCAGCTACATGATGCAGTGTACGTATGCTTACGCTAACACCTTCAGCTACATGACGTATGCTAACGCTAACACCTTCAGCTACATGACGTATGCTAACGTTAACACCTTCAGCTACATGACGTATGCTAACGCTAACACCTTCAGCTACATGACATATGCTAACGCTAAAACCTTCAGCTACATGATGCAGTATACGTATGCTAACGCTAACACCTTCAGCTACATGATGTATGCTAACGCTAACACCTTCAGCTACATGACGTATGCTAACGCTAACACCTTCAGCTACATGACGTATGCTAACGCTAACACCTTCAGCTACATGACGTATGCTAACGCTAACACCTTCAGCTACATGACGTATGCTAACGCTAACACCTTCAGCTACATGACGTATGCTAACGCTAAAACCTTCAGCTACATGATGCAGTGTACGTATGCTTACGCTAACACCTTCAGCAACATGACGTATGCTAACGCTAACACCTTCTGCTACATGACGTATGCTAACGCTAACACCTTCAGCTACATGAGGCACAGACAGAACTGTGGTAAGTGTCTGGTATGTTAACGTAACATATGAACAGTTATTCAGATAACTATAGCATAAAGAACATGCTAACAGATACATATAGCAGATTCTTTTTCTGTGTCGCTTAGAGCCTGTTGTCAGTGTGAAACAAATAATATCACATATAAGTCGCGCTGGAGTACAAGTCGCACCCCGACCAAAACTATGAAAAAACTACAACTTATTGTCCGGAAATGATGGTATATATGACTCAACTTAAACCACTAAAATAAAATAAAAACATCTATGGTAGAATTACACTATTATTAGCCTGAATAAAGCATGAACAAAGACATGAATTACGGTAAGTCTTTAATAGTATAGTAATAATAATAGTATTGTTATTATAAAAAGTTATATTTTACAGTAAATCTACATCCTCCATCCTCCTCTGTATCCTCCAAACAGTTAGCCTCACTGCATGATGTCATCAGGTGCTAATCCACAAAGTTTTCATTATTTAAGGCCGTGGCTCACTACATGTCCCATCTGCACCGCGTCGCTTTGCATTTTGTGAAAAACATGAAGGTTCAGACAATTATACTTGTTTTCTATGCGAGGCTGTGAGTTTAACAAACCTGTCGACCACTCATCTCAGAAAACAACTTATTTTATATTTCTCTTTTCAAATATTTCAATTTGTTACATTGTTGTTTGGGTTATTTCACTTTGCTTTGTAATTACACTGCATATTTGTTTTATTCATTGTACTTTTAGTAATATTGTTTCCTTTCTCACTGTTGTTGTTGCGTTCTTTGTTTTTTTGTGCGTATCCTTTTCGATGTTGTGTTACCGTTTCCTAACTTTTCCAGCGACATACTGTATGATTGAGAACTGAATTATTTATCGAGACTCTTTTAAACATCGCTCATTAATCAGCCGGTCATGTGTTGGACTAACAACCGTTTAGATGTTGTTACTTGTCATTTATGTAAATATGAGCAAGAAAAAACCTTTTATGAATACAACATAAGAAATAAAAAAAAGATTTCAGAATTTAAAGGTGCACTGTGTGACTTTGTTTGTCTCCATCAAGATACTGCTTGCTATTGTCTCTACAGAGATAAATACATTTAATGCCATTCTGTGCACCACAGAATGGCATTAAATGTATTTATCTCTGTGGAGACACCACTAGAACAAGTGACAAGCCAGATCAGTGGAGAGGCGAACCCACTCACTGTAGGAATCCATGCTTTTAAGGCATTCTGTTAGAGAAATAAACACATTACCACTGAATAAACTCAAGACAAATAAGTTAAATGCCATACTGTGGAACATTCCAAGCAAATAACAACATCTCCATGGATACAAGCAGGTCACGTTACATAGAGCTCCTTTAGATACACAACTGCTTAATTTTACAACTACTGGACAAAATGTGCTTTAATTTCATTGGATTTTTTGTGTGCATTTATAAAAAAAAAAGAAAATAAAACATGTTTTTGCTTTCTCTACGATATGTTTTATATGTTAAAAAAAGAAGAAGCAAATAGTGTAATACACATCCACACAAACACGACTTATCGATGCACATAATGACGTATTAATACCTTATAATGCCCCCCTCGGGAACATTTCCACAGACGTCTCCCTCTGTGAGCAAAGTGACCAGCACCTTAAAAAACAGAAACAGAAAAACACACACAACACCTCTTTTTCCCCTGAATCATCAAGAAGCCATCATTAAGTTAATAGCGACAGCGTCTTGGGGGAGATGTGCTGATGGTCTTTGCTGCACAAACTCATGTAAACACTCGCTCTCTTTCTCACTCCCGTTTTCTCCATCGGCAACATCAGCATCGCTAATGAGTCGCCCATAGATTCAGATTTTTTCTCTCTCGCTCGCTTCACACACACACACACACAACACACACAACACACACACACAACACACACACACACACACATACACACACACACACACAGACACACACACACACACACACACACACATACAGACACACACACACAACACACACACACACAGACACACACACACACACACACACACAACACACACACAGACACACACACACAACACACACACACACAGACACACACACACACACACACACACACACACACACAACACACAAACACACACACACACACAGACACACACACACACACACAGACACACACACACACACATTTGGATTCCTCCTCGACTCCACAGCTCCCTCTATTGGCTGGATGAACGATGCATTAATCAGCGCTGGAGAGAAAACGTTCGTTGACGTTGGAGGATTTTCATGGCGTCGTTTCAGATTTGGTCGTTTTAACGTAATGTGGAGATTCTGCTGTTGTTGATAGAGAGTCATTAGTGGAAAGTAAAAGTACCAAAGTGTTTTGGGGTTTTTAGGCGTCTGTCTTTTAAAATCCGGATAGCTAAAAAACACTGTGAATGTTTCAGTTTTGACTTTTACTTCACTACATTTAGGAGCAGGTACATTTTTGAACCGGACTGAAAAGTAAAATAGTGTTCGATGTTAAAGTTTTTGAGTTCAAGTCTCGGCTTTGAGCAAACAGAATTTTATTAAAGCAGATAAATAAGATTCAGTCGCTTCAGTTAAATGTTTTTTATATCAAAATCTGCATAACTCTTAATCAAAATCACTACATTTGACTTGAAATTTTACTGAACACTCGCAATACTGACCTAACCATGTGCAATTGCTGTGAAATTCATGTGCAATCTATGTGCTGTCGTGACACATATTCATGTGCAATTACTGTCGGGATCACATGCAATGGTATTTATTTATTTATTTGTCTATGGGAGTTTTTATTTATTTATAGGAGATCTTCTACTGAAAGTGTTTTTCAGACTTCCTATAAGTGATCTGTTCTTCTGGATCTACCTCTGTATCTACCTGCGTTGCACCAATGAAATTTCCCCATGTGGGACAATAAAGGAATATCTTATCTTAAATGTTCAGAAAATCTGTGTAAAATAATGTTACTATTAAACTCCAAAAGTTTATTTTTAAATAGGTACTTCAGTACTTTTTCTTAAATACTTGAACTTGAGTAATGTTTTACGCCAGAGTCGTAGTAATAACTAAATCGACTTATTATCAACATATTTAAAATGTGACGTATGAGTTCATGTGGACGACAAAGATTAAATAACAAATTCTGGTATTTTCAAAAAATCAACACCAAAATGACTAAAACAAGTGGAGAGTTCATTTGTAAAAAGCAGGTTAATTTCACCTTTAAAAAGTCATTAGTAGTAAAAAAAAAAGAAGAAAAATGGAGTTTTTGCAGTTGAACTCTTCTAATAGTTTCTGAATGTAAAGATAAGACGTGTTAAATGTTCATATCATTCAAGACTTGCTCACAGTGGGAAGAGCAAACAAAACTTTTACTCTTTTGTAAAATATTACTCAAGTAGAAGTAAAAGAATGCTGTCAGAAAACTACTCTGAAAAGTACAATTTGTCCAAAAAAATACTCAACTAAATGTCACAAAGTCACTTCTGCTCATCATGCAATAAAATAAGTCGAATAAGTAACTTTTCTGACTCAAAGATACTAACTAGTGTTTTATTCTGCTTTGTATTTGTTGTATAATATAACTTCAGCACAATCATTATGAACATTCTCCTGCTTTAAGAGGATTGTATGAGTGGCATAAAGTAGTTTATCATGATATTTGTCTATGTCACACTTCATGTGTTATTGTGTCACTCTTACAGTCGTCTCCTGATCTTCAGCTGGATTTTTTGCTTTTTCACACGCTTGATAATGCACCATGAGTCCATGACCATAAGTTATTGTCCGGGATGATGTCGGGCAGTTGTTTTCCCATAATTCTTAGTGAACAATGAGCCTGATTGGACAAAAAGAGGCTCTGTTTTGACCACACAAAGCAGGGTGTATAAAGCATGTATCTGCACTAGAAGTAATCAGGTACTGGCCCTTTAAAGGTGCACTATGTCGGATCTGTGGACTCACAATACCAATGTGTGTTTTTAAAGGTATACCTTTATTAAAACACCTGTATTAGAATAAATGCAAGATATATTTGATACTGCGGAACATTCCAGGCAAAGTATCAACAGCTTCGTGGACAAAAGCAGGTGGTGCAACCCCTAACCGGAAAGTTACATAGTGCACCTTTAAGTTGGCAGGGCGTGGCACAACAGGACGCGGTGTTTTGCAGTTGTGAACGTTGACCTATGATTGTAAATGAGATGTTTTTTCCAGTCAAAATGGTTGCGAATTTGGAGAGATTTGGGGAGCAGGGGCAGAGGGCTGATGAATCATTTTGCCCAGACATATTGAGGATGATTCATGTCTCCAACCAGCAAAAAAAAAGAAAAAGAAATTGCGCTCTCTGCACTGGACCTACACAACAGACGAAACGATCAAGCTTTGGATGTGTGTGCAAAGCTGGATGTTAAATTTAGCTCATTAGTTCACGTAGCAATTAGCCATATCAATGTTTGTGGGTAAATGTCACGATGCTTTTACAAAATACAGATTCTAGCAGCAAAACTTGTGTCTAAAAATGTCTAAAAACTACATCTCCACAGATCTGACATGTAACTTGGCCTGGTGGCAACAACTGCTTGGAGTTAGATGAGTTTGATGACACATTCCAAGCAAATATCTCCATGGAGACAAGCAGAGAAGTTACAAAATGGTGCGTATCTAAGTTCATTTTAGTTTAGTTCAATAATGATTTGTCAGGGACACATTCATCTGATTAAATTAAGCGCTATGTTCCATCTGCAGTCCCTGGGCAGGTTAAAAAACATTACATTTATTTAAAAATCAGCTCAAATGAAGAAAACATTAAGATATTTACAACAAGATCTATAACTTAATGTAAGCAATTGCAAGAGAACACATACATAATAACTAACTTAACAAGTTATTTTGCTTTTCGGTTTGTCACACTGTAAATTATCCAATAAAACATAAATAAATAAAATTAAAGAAGTATTCTACAATGTAAAGTTACTACTCCAACATTTCCTGCTGCAAAGTTTTCTTTAGGATTTATCTTGATTGACACTTTCGATTGTACAATAATTTAATCCATACACTTTATTTAACAGTAAATTCAACATCATTTCAATGTTGTTGTTCAATTGTTCATTAATGCACATCTCGGCGACCTCGAACTACAACTACTACCTTTAGTTTCATGGGTATGCTCCAGTCACTCACAAAAAGTATAATAATTAAAGGTGCAATGCGTCACTTTTCTTGTGCGTTCATCACTGTTTGTCTCCATGGAGATGTCGCTTTGCCTGGAACGTTCCACGACATCAAACGTACCTAACATTTATTTCATTCCGGTTGTTGCAATTTAGATTTCTCCTCACGCAAAAGCAGAAAAACTCGTCTCATGTTTATTTGAACATGTTTGAAATCATCTGCACAATTTTGCATCAGCGCTGAATTTAAACATTGCATTTTTGAACTGGAGGTTACGAGAGCAAATGGGATTTTTTAAAAACTTTTATTCACAAGCTAAACGTTTCCCTTCTCCAACAAACAAACAAACACACAAAATAGAGAATAAAATAAAATGAGAAAAAATAAAAAATGACACTAAGAGTGTTTGGGCACGAAACGATGAAACGTGGCTTTGCATTGAAGCGTGGAAAACTGTTCCCGAATACGAACATGGTGACACTTTTTACAGCACTGCAAATATTATTCCCAACAAGTTGTCACGCGGGGCTGTCGCGCGTCGAGGTTATCATTCTAATTATTTCAACCCCCGCGCGTCTGTAAAAAAATGAAAAAAATAAACTTTACACACACAAACAAACAGAAAAAATGCACCCTGGCTGTCTGGAATCCTCTGCGCTGGCGTGTTTGGAAACGGCGCCGGGGTTTTCTCTTTGGGATTTCAGCCTTTCAAAACTCCTGGTATATACTTCGTGGCTTTCTGCTGCTGCTCGCATGCCTTCTCCGCCCCCACAAGGCTGCCCCCCTCCGCCGCCCCACCTCTTCATCACCACAACCACCTTCCCTCTCTCTCCTCCTCCTCCTCCTCCTCCTCCTCCTCCTCCTCCTCCTTTGGTCTCCTCACACTCCGCTGCAGATGTTTTGGATATGTTTTCTAATAGAATCGAGGCATGCGCGAACTGCCAATTGCCTCTAGCTTTTACTCCTTAGCAGAGCAAAGCGGCGGCTGGACGGCGGGGCGGCGGGGCGTGCAGAGAACGTATGGCGGGGCCGCTTGGATGTGCATGGGGGCCGGTTGCGGATTGAGGGGGAAGAAAAAAAAAAAGAAAGGCAAGAGAATAAAAAAAAGAAGGTAGACAGGCAGCCAACATTCCAGCAGGGTCACGGAGAGGTCAGGCCCGGTGGCTGTACGCAGAGCCGGCTTTCTAATTACATGCGTTAAGAAAGAAAGTGGGTGAAGAATGTACTGTATATGTGGATGGGACGCTACATAAATAGGTGGATGGGAGTAATGCGAGGTTAGGTTATGGTTAGGCATGTTCAATTGTTACTTAAGTATAGAATGGTGGACGTTTGGATGATTTAGCTCGTCTTTCAAGCAGCAACAGGTTCGGCGAGTGCTACATGAGAGGATTTTATGTTAGAAAATGGCTTTACGCTGCATGAGTTTTGAACATTAAGATAGTGTTTATAGAGATCTTTTTTTTTTTTTGATTGAAAAGGGTGTAACAAAAATGTAAGTTTCTATAAGGCAAAGTCATACAGAAAAAGAAAAGTTAACACAAAAAAAAAGCAATGCAATGAAAAAAAGAGAGAAAAAATATTTCTATTTGAATATATTATATAACTTTATTGAATTGATTCTTGAATTGAATAGATTTGTTCATACAAGTTCAACATTCAATAACTTGAAATGTCATATGTACAAAAACAATTTGACCATTGTGAAACATTTTAATAAAATAAAAAAGGTTTTCCATTTTGGATGTTGTTATTGCACCGAAAAATTAAAACAATTAAAAATAAATCAATAAAACATGCGTCTTTACTGAGAGCGGACTCTCCACAAACCTGGCTTTTACTTGACCTGTATGTTGTTGCTTTTGTTATACTATTCCACAGTTTGGCATAAAACATATCCATATCTGCATAGAGAATGTTCTGAAGGATGGATTTGACGTTCTATTTCCTCTTTCCATCATTGGGGTGCTGTAGCACCTATAGAAACAAGACAATCTAGAATATCATGTGCTTCAAAGTAAAACAAGTCAAAGAAAAGTCAGTGGTGCATTTGAAAAGTGTGGATGAGCTCAGCCAGAGTGTCCGTGCGCGTGGTCCGGTCAGAGCGGTGTTTCGGGGGCACCACCAAACATTTACTGAAGGGATTTGAGCAGAGTTTGGGTTTTGGCTGAACCCAGGAGCTCATTAACACTCCCTCTCCATGGCAGGGCATCACAACAAGCCCGCGGGAGAACTTCACTCACAGAAAAAAAGCTCGGAAAGTTGTTTTTCCAAACTTCTTCTTCCACATATTGCACTATTATTACAGTAGAAAAAAGGGTGAGGATTATAACGAGTGATCATTGGCTCATTAAGTGGATGTGACTTGGAAACTGTCCAGAAATATTGAATCCAAGCCACAGCCGGCTCTGGAGGAATCGGATTACACAACAGACACAAGTATGTCCTGCTTCAACATGCACCGTGTGTGGAGGGTCAGCCACCTGCTCGTCTCCATGGAGATGTTAATGTTCCAGTATCCATCTTGAAATTAGACAAACACAGGTGTTTTTATTGCTCGTCTCTCCACAGATCTGTCCTGTAACTTGAAAATGAAAGTGAAAAGTTTGTCCGAACACCTTTAAAGGTCCCATTATATGCATTACTCAGTCATGTTGTATAGCATGTATTATAGCTTAATTGTAAATAAGTTTAATTAAAGCAATAAGTAAACAATGGTTGCAAACTTTAAGAAAAAGAAAAAAAATCTTTAAAAAAAAAAGATAATCTGGCAAACGTAAGGGCATTTTGAGCTCTTGACATGGCCAACACATGAAAGATGACTTAAAAGGGCTGTACCCAATTTGTTTCATGTAAAAGTAACATTTGTTTCATGTAAAAGTAACATTTGTTTCATGTAAAAGTAACATTTGTTTCATGTAAAAGTAGCATTTGTTCTGCCCCAGCACAGATACATTTATTGTAAAAACAGCTTTTAGGGTCAAAATGAGTCCATTGTGAACTCTTTGCTCTCAGAATTATAGATTTTATTCTCCACGCTGTTAGCATGCTAGTTGTTGTTAGCTTTACCGTGACGACAAAACTGTCTGGGTTAATAGTTACAATGCTCAGAATGCATTGGGTAAGTGATAGTTTTTCAAGATTTGAGTTTTTTTTCATGAGTTGAAGCACCTTTAAACATGCTTAAATGAAACAAAAACAGCTCCAGGTTTATTTTTTTCATGTGGAAACAACATTACGACATGTTTCAAGTAAAAAAAAGATTGTTTAAAAATGTTAAGATCATGCATGATACGGGCCCTTTAAACGCCGCAGTGGCTCAGTTATCGCCTCGTGATCAAAACTTACTTCAGTCATGGTTGCATCGATTGCATTGGTTGCGTTGGTTGCGTTGGTTACGTTGGTTACGTTGGTTACGTTGGTTACGTTGGTTGCGTTGGTTGCGTTGGTTACGTTGGTTACGTTGGTTACGTTGGTTACGTTGGTTGCGTTGGTTGCGTTGGTTACGTTGGTTACGTTGGTTACGTTGGTTACGTTGGTTACGTTGGTTGCGTTGGTTGCGTTGGTTGCGTTGGTTACGTTGGTTGCGTTGGTTGCGTTGGTTACGTTGGTTGCGTTGGTTGCGTTGGTTACGTTGGTTACGTTGGTTGCGTTGGTTACGTTGGTTGCGTTGGTTACGTTGGTTGCGTTGGTTACGTTGGTTGCGTTGGTTGCGTTGGGGTTACGTTGGTTGCGTTGGTTGCGTTGGTTGCGTTGGTTACGTTGGTTGCGTTGGTTGCGTTGGTTACGTTGGTTACGTTGGTTGCGTTGGTTGCGTTGGTTACGTTGGTTGCGTTGGTTGCGTTGGTTGCGTTGGTTGCGTTGGTTACGTTGGTTACGTTGGTTGCGTTGGTTACGTTGGTTACGTTGGTTGCGTTGGTTGCGTTGGTTACGTTGGTTGCGTTGGGGTTACGTTGGTTACGTTGGTTGCGTTGGTTGCGTTGGTTGCGTTGGTTACGTTGGTTGCGTTGGTTGCGTTGGGGTTACGTTGGTTGCGTTGGTTACGTTGGTTGCGTTGGTTGCGTTGGTTGCGTTGGTTGCGTTGGTTACGTTGGTTACGTTGGTTGCGTTGGTTGCGTTGGTTACGTTGGTTGCGTTGGTTGCGTTGGTTGCGTTGGGGTTACGTTGGTTGCGTTGGTTGCGTTGGTTACGTTGGTTGCGTTGGTTGCGTTGGTTGCGTTGGTTACGTTGGTTGCGTTGGTTACGTTGGTTGCGTTGGTTACGTTGGTTGCGTTGCGTTGGTTACGTTGGTTGCGTTGGGGTTACGTTGGTTACGTTGGTTACGTTGGTTGCGTTGGTTGCGTTGGTTGCGTTGGGGTTACGTTGGTTGCGTTGGTTACGTTGGTTGCGTTGGTTGCGTTGGTTACGTTGGTTGCGTTGGTTGCGTTGGTTACGTTGGTTACGTTGGTTGCGTTGGTTGCGTTGGTTACGTTGGTTACGTTGGTTGCGTTGGTTGCGTTGGTTGCGTTGGGGTTACGTTGGTTGCGTTGGTTGCGTTGGTTGCGTTGGTTGCGTTGGTTACGTTGGTTGCGTTGGTTGCGTTGGTTGCGTTGGTTACGTTGGTTGCGTTGGTTGCGTTGGTTACGTTGGTTGCGTTGGTTGCGTTGGTTACGTTGGTTACGTTGGTTGCGTTGGTTACGTTGGTTGCGTTGGTTGCGTTGGTTGCGTTGGTTACGTTGGTTACGTTGGTTGCGTTGGTTACGTTGGTTGTGTTGGTTGCGTTGCAAAGCCTTTGGACGCTGAACCCTTTGAGAATAATAGTTTGACAGTGTAAAATGGTGGCGTTCGGGGGCTCTTTTGGCGCAGAGAGTAAGAAATATCTCCGTCATTCAGCCCCAAGGCAGCTGAGTGCGACTGAGAAATGAATTCAACATGAAAAAAGTGCTCAGGGACTCTTGTTATACAGAACGTAAGCAGATCTGTCAATTAAAACTGACATTATCAACCAACATCTGGACAAATTCCTCTTCTCCTCCCCGACAGTATGTAAACGCGGAACATCTGTCAATAGAACTCTAATCTCCTGTAACCTTTGTATCAATAATACATTCTCTTTACATTCATCCAGCTCTGGTCCGTATCTGCTGTTCTGTGCTATCTATACACCCAGAGACGCCTGTTCCGCCGAAGCTGACGGTGGAGACCAAACTTGATGTTGAGGAGGAAAAGAAAGAAAAATAGCTGGCTGTGTGCGCTCGGGCTCCCCTCCCCCATCTGGTAGGCATGGCAGCAGCCTCGCACACCAACCGTGGAGCCGGCGCACACACACGGACACACAAACGCCTCGACGCACACACGCACACACACCCCGGCTCTGCTCTACCTGATGCGAGCGAATATTCCAGCAAGCAAACACACAATGAATCTTTCCAACCGTGTTTGGGAGCCAAGTTAAAATGCGTGCGCTGGTTGTGAGGGATTTATGAACACTTCTGAAAGTCTTATACTGTAATGGACGTTAATGTAAGGAAATGTTTAGCTCTTTAAGTTGAAATGCGTAGTTTTTTTGTTTGTTTTTTTGCTGTGAAATGATGATGATGATGAAAAAATACTACATAGACCATGATTGTGACTCAATAAATGATTTGTTGATTATGAATTGTTCATGCTTTATAAAGGCTAATTAAGGTGTAGTTATTATAAAGTTAAAGAATAAAATAAAATGAATAAATGAATGAACATGTGTGTTTATTTTCTTATACAATGAGATTCTTACTTGGAGATATTGTTTTTGTTTTGTTTTTCACAGTATTGATTAAACTTTTCTGTTTTTAAACAATATTCAGTCCATTTGGTCAAATTCTTGTACTTATTTGCAGCTGTTGTATTTATAAGGTGTTTTTTGCCTTTTGTACGTTTTAAATTGTTATAAATGTGTTCGAAATAAAGTTTTAATTGAATATTGTTTAATACTGAACCTGAAAATTTTCCAAAAATTGGGACAAACACAAAGGGGACAAACACAAATGGGACAAACACAAAGGGGACATGTACCAAACTGACTTTACACGGATCTGTTTCTTCTTTTTTATTATTTATTTCTTGTTCTATTGTTTTTTTTAATGTGTTGTGTTTGTGGAACATGAAATATTGGGCCTGATGACGCACATACATACGTTTAATGTCTAATTGTGGCAAATTCCAGGCAAAGCAATAACATCTCCATGGAAACTAGCATGTTGCGGTCCCTCAGAAAAGTTACATAGTGCACTTTTAGGTTCTTAATTTAATTTGTGGAATAATACATTTTTAAATCTAAAAATCGTAGCACACCCAACAAACTACAACATACATTTGTAGAATATATGAGCAATTAAAGGCCATAGAGAGTCCTTTAATAATAAGAATATACCAGAGGAGGCTGTTGTGCAGGTGTGAGAGGCAGTAATGGATAGTTATGAGAGACAGTTAGTCAAGCTGTGTCAGGAAGAACGCATATGCAACCTTTGAAGGCTCAGATTTATGTTTGGAGAGATAATGGTAAAGCAGATGAGGTATAATTGTTGAACAGTGTTTTAGAAGAAAGTGTGAAGTTTATCAACCAATTTTATAGTTTTGTTCAAGTCAAGAAATTGTCATTGACCAAGTTGGCATATGGCTTATATATCTTTAAAAAAAACAAAAAACATATACCGTATATAAAGGAAATGTTTATAACTTGGATTTGGAGTTTAAAACATTGTTGGAAAGATTCAAAGTGATCAAAAATGTGTTATTAATTTCAGCTTTCAAAATGCAGATCAAAAGCACGATTTTCTGAACACAAATTTAAACTCAAATGAAGACAAAACGCAAAAAATGAGGAATGATATACATATATATATATATATATATATATATATATAT
This sequence comes from Eucyclogobius newberryi, assembly GCF_026437365.1. Lineage (NCBI taxonomy): Eukaryota > Metazoa > Chordata > Actinopteri > Gobiiformes > Gobiidae > Eucyclogobius > Eucyclogobius newberryi. The sequence goes on along the minus strand of NW_027315735.1, from coordinate 2,324,824 downwards.
ATAAATATAATGATTTTCAGTAGTCTTGTAAATATGAGCTGAATTAGTTTGGAGTCTGTACAAAGATATAGACTGGGTTTACAGGGTTTACAGGGTTTACTGGGTTTACAGGGTTTACAGGGTTTACTGGGTTTACTGGGTTTACAGGGTTTACAGGGTTTACTGGGTTTACAGGGTTTACAGGGTTTACTGGGTTTACAGGGTTTACTGGGTTTACTGGGTGGGTTACTGGGTTTACAGGGTTTACTGGGTTTACTGGGTTTACAGGGTTTACAGGGTTTACTGGGTTTACAGGGTTTACAGGGTTTACAGGGTTTACTGGGTTTACTGGGTGGGTTACTGGGTTTACAGGGTTTACAGGGTTTACTGGGTTTACTGGGTTTACAGGGTTTACAGGGTTTACTGGGTTTACAGGGTTTACAGGGTTTACAGGGTTTACTGGGTTTACAGGGTTTACTGGGTTTACAGGGTTTACAGGGTTTACTGGGTTTACAGGGTTTACAGGGTTTACTGGGTTTACTGGGTTTACAGGGTTTACTGGGTTTACTGGGTTTACAGGGTTTACAGGGTTTACTGGGTTTACAGGGTTTACTGGGTTTACTGGGTGGGTTACTGGGTTTACAGGGTTTACAGGGTTTACTGGGTTTACTGGGTGGGTTACTGGGTTTACAGGGTTTACTGGGTTTACTGGGTTTACAGGGTTTACAGGGTTTACTGGGTTTACAGGGTTTACTGGGTTTACTGGGTTTACTGGGTGGGTTACTGGGTTTACTGGGTGGGTTACTGGGTTTACAGGGTTTACAGGGTTTACAGGGTTTACTGGGTTTACAGTCAAACGTAAAGTCAACCTGGCATGTAAATATACTTAAATAGTGTTTTAAAAGGTCTTTGCATGCTTGGTTGGTCGGCCATCTTTGATATAGCAAGTCTGATGGGACAAATATATGGAAACAGACATATTTGATTTGTATATAACAGAAAATAAATTAGTAGTCAAGGCTTGGTTAGGTATAAACTAGGACTTTAATAAGAAATAAAACTGATTAGCACTCCTCCAGGTCAAGAACTCATCTAAGTGTAGAATAGGTCTAAACTATAACTATTCAAGGTCAAAAGGATCATTTCCCTTCTCAATAGCACGAGAAGGAGCTTTGAGAACCGCTGGAGCGTACAGCCGTATATCAGTAGGTTGCAATTATGCATGGAAGGAGCTCCATATTGCTGTTGTTTGTTGTTTCCTACACAGGCATGATCGAACATCTGTTTATCATGAGTGCTGAAGCGTGCATCTGTAGGTCTACAGTCCAGGGCGGGCTGGACTCGCTTCTAGACTGTGGCTCGACGGTCATTTAAATTCCTCCCACACCTGCACACACAGGTCAGGTCACTAAAGGTTTCTTAGTGTACGAGAAACTTATGGCACTGTACGCAATAAAAATAAAAAGTTGATGCTAATTATAATCCAATAAGTGATGTGTACATGCATGTTTAATGTCTTTATGAAGGAAATAATTTTAGTGTGCATGAAACTAAGATTATTTCCTTCATAAAGACATTAAATATGCATGTACACATCACTTATTGGATTATAATTAGCATCAACTTTTTATTTTAATTTCATACAGTGCCATACCAACCACAGAGCCAATCAGGAGGTGTAAACTTTAGTGGACTTTGGAGACAGGAGAAGGATATTGACCGATAACAAAATGTAACATATAACTATATCATATATCAACTATTTGTCTGCACCGTCTACAAATGTGAAGTTTTTTTATTTTTATTTTACTTTATATTAGTAGAATGTTACCGATTCTGGGCTGTGTGAGCAGCTTTACTGCTAGAATGACCGAGCATCTCTGGGAATAAACACCAATGGGAATAGTTAAGAGGTCTAAGCACCAGGTATTCCCCACTGTCATAATACACAAAATGAGCACCATTGCCATTGGAATTGACAAATCAAAATGAATCTCAAAAGTTCTTCATAATGAAATTTACTCATGGCTTTACGCTACATTTTCCTGTTCAAAATATATATGATATAATTTAGTTTTTATTTGCAAATGTTTCAGCCTTGGCACTAATTCATTCTGAAGTCCATGGATGAAAATACCGTCCATTTTATATTTGGTGATAATACTAGACTCCAGTACATCCAGAACGCTGCTGCTCGGGTCCTGACTAGAACCAGGAAGTACCATCACATTAGTCCTGACCAGAACCAGGAAGTACCATCACATTAGTCCTGACTAGAACCAGGAAGTACCATCACATTACTGCTGGTGTCCAGAGTCAGGACTAAACATGGAGCGGCCTCCTGCTGGTGCCAGAGTCAGGACTAAACATGGACCGGCCTCCTGCTGGTGCCAGAGTCAGGACTAAACATGGACCGGCCTCCTGCTGGTGTCCAGAGTCAGGACTAAACATGGAGCGGCCTCCTGCTGGTGCCAGAGTCAGGACTAAACATGGACCGGCCTCCTGCTGGTGCCAGAGTCAGGACTAAACATGGACCGGCCTCCTGCTGGTGCCAGAGTCAGGACTAAACATGGACCGGCCTCCTGCTGGTGCCAGAGTCAGGACTAAACATGGACCAGCCTCCTGCTGGTGCCAGAGTCAGGACTAAACATGGAACGGCCTCCTGCTGGTGCCAGAGTCAGGACTAAACATGGAGCGGCCTCCTGCTGGTGCCAGAGTCAGGACTAAACATGGAACGGCCTCCTGCTGGTGCCAGAGTCAGGACTAAACATGGAGCAGCCTCCTGCTGGTGCCAGAGTCAGGACTAAACATGGACCGGCCTCCTGCTGGTGCCAGAGTCAGGACTAAACATGGACCGGCCTCCTGCTGGTGTCCAGAGTCAGGACTAAACATGGAGCGGCCTCCTGCTGGTGCCAGAGTCAGGACTAAACATGGACCGGCCTCCTGCTGGTGCCAGAGTCAGGACTAAACATGGACCGGCCTCCTGCTGGTGCCAGAGTCAGGACTAAACATGGACCGGCCTCCTGCTGGTGCCAGAGTCAGGACTAAACATGGACCAGCCTCCTGCTGGTGCCAGAGTCAGGACTAAACATGGAACGGCCTCCTGCTGGTGCCAGAGTCAGGACTAAACATGGAGCGGCCTCCTGCTGGTGCCAGAGTCAGGACTAAACATGGAACGGCCTCCTGCTGGTGCCAGAGTCAGGACTAAACATGGAGCGGCCTCCTGCTGGTGCCAGAGTCAGGACTAAACATGGAGCAGCCTCCTGCTGGTGCCAGAGTCAGGACTAAACATGGTGAATCTGTGTTTCAGTTTTATGCAGCTAAAATCTGGAACATTCTTCCTGAAGATGTGAGACAGGTTCTACTCTGACAATGTTCAAATCGAAGCTAAAAACAGTTAGTGTGAATATGACTGAAATGATTCTATTCTATTCTCTTTTCTTTTATGTCTTTAACTGTTTTGTGATTTCTGTCGTGTCTCTGTTATTGTAATGTTTTATTTCCTGTTGTGTGAAGCACTTTGAATTGCCTTGCGCACGAATTGTGTTCTACAAATAAACTTGCCTTGGCCACAGTCGCCATGTGACTGACAGAAGTGTGGCTGCCAATCCGTGCCATCGGCCCCTTTGACCTCAACTAATCACACACACATTCGTACACAATGGGCGCAGTGTCTCGCCCGACGACACAACAGCGGTACACACTGGTCTGAGGGTCCTCGTCATACTGTCCGTCTGCAGTACTCTTTATACTACTGTCCACTGTCCTCTCTCCAGCTACAATATTCTGGTCCTTTTGTGTAATGGCCGTCTTCCACAAACTCCTGGCTTCTGATTATCGGGTTTTGCATGGATCCAGACATTCATTTCAATCTTTTTTTGAGTCTTTCCAGCAGCCAGGTGTATCAGGGGATATGTGTTTGAATCACTGCCCAAAGCTCCTGGCTTGTCTAATCAATAGTAAGACCAGGGATGAATTGTCTCTCGCTCAAAAGAAATCCCGTTATTTCATATTTATAAAGATTTTTTTCCCCCCTTTAAAATCATATCCCCCAAACTGAAAATCTAGGGGAAAACTGCAAGTTAACTTTTATTTTCCGTTACAAGATGGTGAGAGGTCGCAGTGGAAAAAAGCAAAAAAGGAAGCAGTTGGTTTTGTTTTTAATGAGCTTTACAGACCTCCCACCAATTATGAACACTAGAAAGATGCAAATTTTTCTGACAGCGAATTTATTATTCTGAATTTTCTCTGCAACGAAAAAAAGAAAAAGAAAAGTGAAGTGAACTGCAGCCCCTCGTTCCTCATTGTTGCTGAGGACGGAGAAAGAGAGAAGAGGGAAAAATATAAAAAAAATCCTAGGACCCAGTTTTTTCTTTTTTTCCCTTCTATTTTTTTAAGCAATGGCATCCTGTGTTCTTGGATGTGTGGTCGCCATGGCAACTGTAACTTGGTGACCTCGTTATTTCTGCCTAATCCCGCGCTGAAATTATGGTTGCTCCACCCTTTTGCCTGGCTGCCCTGATAACATAATCATCGCAAATGAGGCAGGGGAGCGCAGCCCGACGAGAAGAGCGAGGAAGAGGAGGAAGAGGAGGAGTGAGGAGGAAGAGTGAGGAGGAAGAGTGAGGAGGAGGAATAGTGAGGAGGAAGAAGAGGAGGAGGAGGAGGAAGAGTGAGGAGGAAGAGTGAGGAGGAAGAGTGAGGAGGAGGAGGAAGAGGAGGAGGAGGAAGAGGAAGAGTGAGGAGGAAGAGGAGGAAGAGTGAGGAGGACGAGTGAGGAGGAAGAGTGAGGAGGAGGAGGAAGAGGAGGAGGAAGAGTGAGGAGGAAGAGGAGGAGGAGGAGGAAGAGTGAGGAGGAAGAGTGAGGAGGAAGAGTGAGGAGGAAGAGTGAGGAGGAGGAGGAAGAGGAAGAGTGTGGAGGAGGAAGAGTGAGGAGGAAGAGGAGGAAGAGTGAGGAGGACGAGTGAGGAGGAAGAGTGAGGAGGAGGAGGAAGAGGAGGAGGAAGAGTGAGGAGGAAGAGTGAGGAGGAGGAGGAAGAGGAGGAGGAAGAGTGAGGAGGAGGAAGAGTGAGGAGGAAGAGTGAGGAGGAAGAGTGAGGAGGAGGAGGAAGAGGAGGAGGAAGAGTGAGGAGGAAGAGGAGGAGGAGGAGGAAGAGTGAGGAGGAAGAGGAGGAAGAGTGAGGAAGAGTGAGGAGGAAGAGGAGGAAGAGTGAGGAGGAAGAGTGAGGAAGAGTGAGGAGGAAGAGTGAGGAAGAGTGAGGAGGAAGAGGAGGAAGAGGAGGAAGAGTGAGGAGGAAGAGTGAGGAGGAGGAAGAGTGAGGAGGAAGAAGAGGAGGAGGAGGAGGAAGAGTGAGGAGGAAGAGTGAGGAGGAAGAGTGAGGAGGAGGAGGAAGAGGAGGAGGAAGAGTGAGGAGGAAGAGGAGGAGGAGGAGGAGGAAGAGTGAGGAGGAAGAGTGAGGAGGAAGAGTGAGGAGGAGGAGGACGAGGAGGAGGAAGAGTGAGGAGGAGGAAGAGTGAGGAGGAAGAGGAGGAAGAGTGAGGAGGAAGAGGAGGAGGAGGAAGAGCAAGGAAGAGGAGGAAGAGGAGGAGGAAGAGTGAGGAGGAAGAGTGAGGAGGAAGAGGAGGAGGAAGAGTGAGGAGGAAGAGTGAGGAGGAAGAGTGAGGAGGAGGAGGAAGAGGAGGAGGAAGAGTGAGGAGGAAGAGGAGGAGGAGGAGGAAGAGTGAGGAGGAAGAGGAGGAAGAGTGAGGAGGAAGAGCAAGGAAGAGGAGGAAGAGGAGGAGGAAGAGTGAGGAGGAAGAGGAGGAGGAAGATGAGGAGGAAGAGTGAGGAGGAAGAGTGAGGAGGAAGAGTGAGGAGGAAGAGGAGGAGGAAGAGTGAGGAGGAAGAGGAGGAGGAAGAGTGAGGAAGAAGAGGAGGAGGAGGAAGAGTGAGGAAGAAGAGGAGGAGGAGCGAGGAAGAGTGAGGAGGAAGAAGAGGAAGAGCAAGGAAGAGGAGGAAGAGGAGGAAGAGGAGAAAGAGTGAGGAAGAGTGAGGAGGAAGAGGAGGAAGAGTGAGGAGGAAGAGGAGGAAGAGTGAGGAGGAAGAGGAGGAAGAGGAGGAAGAGTGAGGAGGAAGTGGAGGAAGAGTGAGGAGGAAGAGTGAGGAGGAAGAGTGAGGAGGAAGAGTGAGGAGGAAGAGTGAGGAGGAGGAGGAAGAGGAGGAGGAAGAGTGAGGAGGAGGAAGAGTGAGGAGGAAGAGGAGGAAGAGTGAGGAGGAAGAGTGAGGAGGAGGAGGAAGAGGAGGAGGAAGAGTGAGGAGGAAGAGGAGGAGGAGGAGGAAGAGTGAGGAGGAAGAGGAGGAAGAGTGAGGAAGAAGAGGAGGAGGAGCGAGGAAGAGTGAGGAGGAAGAGTGAGGAGGAAGAGGAGGAGGAGGAAGAGCAAGGAAGAGGAGGAAGAGGAGGAGGAAGAGTGAGGAGGAAGAGTGAGGAGGAAGAGGAGGAGGAAGAGTGAGGAGGAAGAGGAGGAGGAAGAGTGAGGAGGAAGAGGAGGAGGAAGAGTGAGGAGGAAGAGGAGGAAGAGTGAGGAAGAAGAGGAGGAGGAGCGAGGAAGAGTGAGGAGGAAGAGGAGGAAGAGCAAGGAAGAGGAGGAAGAGGAGGAAGAGGAGGAAGAGTGAGGAGGAAGAAGAGGAAGAGCAAGGAAGAGGAGGAAGATGAGGAAGAGGAGAAAGAGTGAGGAAGAGTGAGGAGGAAGAGTGAGGAGGAGGAATAGTGAGGAGGAAGAAGAGGAGGAGGAGGAGGAAGAGTGAGGAGGAAGAGTGAGGAGGAAGAGTGAGGAGGAGGAGGAAGAGGAGGAGGAGGAAGAGGAAGAGTGAGGAGGAAGAGGAGGAAGAGTGAGGAGGACGAGTGAGGAGGAAGAGTGAGGAGGAGGAGGAAGAGGAGGAGGAAGAGTGAGGAGGAAGAGGAGGAGGAGGAGGAGGAGGAAGAGTGAGGAGGAAGAGTGAGGAGGAAGAGTGAGGAGGAAGAGTGAGGAGGAGGAGGGAGGAGGAAGAGTGAGGAGGAAGAGTGAGGAGGAAGAGTGAGGAGGAGGAGGAAGAGGAAGAGTGTGGAGGAGGAAGAGTGAGGAGGAAGAGGAGGAAGAGTGAGGAGGACGAGTGAGGAGGAAGAGTGAGGAGGAGGAGGAAGAGGAGAGGAAGAGTGAGGAGGAGAGAGGAGGAGGAGGAAGAGTGAGGAGGAAGAGTGAGGAGAAGAGTGAGGAGGAAGAGTGAGGAGGAGGAGGAAGAGAGGAGGAAGAGTGAGGAGAGAAGAGTGAGGAGGAAGAGGAGGAAGAGTGAGGAGGAAGAGTGAGGAGGAGGAGAGAGGAGGAAGAGTGAGGAGGAAGAGGAGGAGGAGGAGGAAGAGTGAGGAGGAAGAGGAGGAAGAGTGAGGAAGAAGAGGAGGAGGAGCGAGGAAGAGTGAGGAGGAAGAGTGAGGAGGAAGAGGAGGAGGAAGAGAGGAAGAGGAGGAGGAGAAGAGTGAGAGGAAGAGGAGGAGAAGAGTGAGGAGGAAGAGAGAGGAAGAGAGCGAGGAAGAGGAGGAGGAAGAGTGAGGAGAGAGGAGGAGGAAGAGTGAGGAGAAGAGGAGGAAGAGTGAGGAAGAGAGGAGGAGGAAGAGGAGGAAGAGTGAGGAGGAAGAGGAGGAGAGCAAGAGAGGAGGAAGAGGAGGAAGAGTGAGGAAGAAGAGGAGGAGGAGCGAGGAAGAGTGAGGAGGAAGAAGAGGAAGAGCAAGGAAGAGGAGGAAGATGAGGAAGAGGAGAAGAGTGAGGAAGAGTGAGGAAGAGGAGGAAGAGTGAGGAGGAAGAGGAGGAAGAGTGAGGAGGAAGAGGAGGAAGAGTGAGGAAGAGTGAGGAGGAAGAGGAGGAAGAGTGAGGAGGAAGAGTGAGGAAGAGTGAGGAGGAAGAGTGAGGAAGAGTGAGGAGGAAGAGGAGGAAGAGGAGGAAGAGTGAGGAGGAGGAAGAGTGAGGAGGAAGAGAGAGGAGGAGGAGGAGGAAGAGTGAGGAGGAAGAGTGAGGAGGAGGAGGAAGAGGAGGAGGAAGAGTGAGGAGGAAGAGGAGGAGGAGGAGGAGGAAGAGTGAGGAGGAAGAGTGAGGAGGAAGAGTGAGGAGGAGGAGGACGAGGAGGAGGAAGAGTGAGGAGGAGGAAGAGTGAGGAGGAAGAGGAGGAAGAGTGAGGAGGAAGAAGTGAGGAGGAAGAGTGAGGAGGAGGAGGAAGAGGAGGAGGAAGAGTGAGGAGGAAGAGGAGGAGGAGGAGGAAGAGTGAGGAGGAAGAGGAGGAAGAGTGAGGAGAAGAGGAGGAGGAGCGAGGAAGAGTGAGGAGGAAGAGGAGGAAGAGTGAGGAGGAAGAGGAGGAGGAGGAAGAGCAAGGAAGAGGAGGAAGAGGAGGAGGAAGAGTGAGGAGGAAGAGGAGGAGGAAGAGTGAGGAGGAAGAGTGAGGAGGAAGAGTGAGGAGGAGGAGGAAGAGGAGGAGGAAGAGTGAGGAGGAAGAGGAGGAGGAGGAGGAAGAGTGAGGAGGAAGAGGAGGAAGAGTGAGGAGGAAGAGCAAGGAAGAGGAGGAAGAGGAGGAGGAAGAGTGAGGAGGAAGAGGAGGAGGAAGATGAGGAGGAAGAGTGAGGAGGAAGAGTGAGGAGGAAGAGTGAGGAGGAGAGGAGGAGGAAGAGTGAGGAGGAAGAGGAGGAGGAAGAGTGAGGAGAAGAGGAGGAGGAGGAAGAGTGAGGAGAAGGAGGAGGAGGAGGAGGAAGAGTGAGGAGGAAGAGAGGAGAGAAGGAAGAGGAGGAAGATGAGGAAGAGGAGAAGAGTGAGGAAGAGTGAGGAGGAAGAGGAGGAAGAGTGAGGAGGAAGAGGAGGAAGAGTGAGGAGGAAGAGGAGGAAGAGGAGGAAGAGTGAGGAGGAAGTGGAGGAAGAGTGAGGAGGAAGAGTGAGGAGGAAGAGTGAGGAGGAAGAGTGAGGAGGAAGAGTGAGGAGGAGGAGGAAGAGGAGGAGGAAGAGTGAGAAGGAGGAAGAGTGAGGAGGAAGAGGAGGAAGAGTGAGGAGGAAGAGTGAGGAGGAGGAGGAAAAGTGAGGAGGAAGAGGAGGAGGAGGAGGAAGAGTGAGGAGGAAGAGGAGGAAGAGTGAGGAAGAAGAGGAGGAGGAGCGAGGAAGAGTGAGGAGGAAGAGTGAGGAGGAAGAGGAGGAGGAGGAAGAGCAAGGAAGAGGAGGAAGAGGAGGAGGAAGAGTGAGGAGGAAGAGTGAGGAGGAAGAGGAGGAGGAAGAGTGAGGAGGAAGAGTGAGGAGGAAGAGTGAGGAGGAAGAGGAGGAGGAAGAGTGAGGAGGAAGAGGAGGAGGAAGAGTGAGGAGGAAGAGGAGGAAGAGTGAGGAAGAAGAGGAGGAGGAGCGAGGAAGAGTGAGGAGGAAGAGTGAGGAGGAAGAGGAGGAGGAGGAAGAGCAAGGAAGAGGAGGAAGAGGAGGAGGAAGAGTGAGGAGGAAGAGTGAGGAGGAAGAGTGAGGAGGAAGAGTGAGGAGGAAGAGTGAGGAGGAAGAGTGAGGAGGAAGAGGAGGAAGAGTGAGGAGGAAGAGGAGGAGGAAGAGTGAGGAGGAAGAGGAGGAAGAGTGAGGAAGAAGAGGAGGAGGAGCGAGGAAGAGTGAGGAGGAAGAGGAGGAAGAGCAAGGAAGAGGAGGAAGAGGAGGAAGAGTGAGGAAGAAGAGGAGGAGGAGCGAGGAAGAGTGAGGAGGAAGAAGAGGAAGAGCAAGGAAGAGGAGGAAGATGAGGAAGAGGAGAAAGAGTGAGGAAGAGTGAGGAGGAAGAGTGAGGAGGAAGAGGAGGAAGAGTGAGGAGGAAGAGGAGGAAGAGTGAGGAAGAGTGAGGAGGAAGAGGAGGAAGAGTGAGGAGGAAGAGTGAGGAAGAGTGAGGAGGAAGAGTGAGGAAGAGTGAGGAGGAAGAGGAGGAAGAGTGAGGAGGAAGAGGAGGAAGAGGAGGAAGAGTGAGGAGGAAGAGTGAGGAGGAGGAAGAGTGAGGAGGAAGAAGAGGAGGAGGAGGAGGAAGAGTGAGGAGGAAGAGTGAGGAGGAAGAGTGAGGAGGAGGAGGAAGAGGAGGAGGAAGAGTGAGGAGGAAGAGGAGGAGGAGGAGGAGGAAGAGTGAGGAGGAAGAGTGAGGAGGAGGAGGACGAGGAGGAGGAAGAGTGAGGAGGAGGAAGAGTGAGGAGGAAGAGGAGGAAGAGTGAGGAGGAAGAGTGAGGAGGAAGAGTGAGGAGGAGGAGGAAGAGGAGGAGGAAGAGTGAGGAGGAAGAGGAGGAGGAGGAGGAAGAGTGAGGAGGAAGAGGAGGAAGAGTGAGGAAGAAGAGGAGGAGGAGCGAGGAAGAGTGAGGAGGAAGAGGAGGAAGAGTGAGGAGGAAGAGGAGGAGGAAGAGTGAGGAGGAGGAGGAAGAGGAGGAGGAAGAGTGAGGAGGAAGAGGAGGAGGAGGAGGAAGAGTGAGGAGGAAGAGGAGGAAGAGTGAGGAAGAAGAGGAGGAGGAGCGAGGAAGAGTGAGGAGGAAGAGGAGGAAGAGTGAGGAGGAAGAGGAGGAAGAGTGAGGAGGAAGAGGAGGAGGAGGAAGAGCAAGGAAGAGGAGGAAGAGGAGGAGGAAGAGTGAGGAGGAAGAGTGAGGAGGAAGAGGAGGAGGAAGAGTGAGGAGGAAGAGTGAGGAGGAAGAGTGAGGAGGAGGAGGAAGAGGAGGAGGAAGAGTGAGGAGGAAGAGGAGGAGGAGGAGGAAGAGTGAGGAGGAAGAGGAGGAAGAGTGAGGAGGAAGAGCAAGGAAGAGGAGGAAGAGGAGGAGGAAGAGTGAGGAGGAAGAGTGAGGAGGAAGATGAGGAGGAAGAGTGAGGAGGAAGAGTGAGGAGGAAGAGTGAGGAGGAAGAGGAGGAGGAAGAGTGAGGAGGAAGAGGAGGAGGAAGAGTGAGGAAGAAGAGGAGGAGGAGGAAGAGTGAGGAAGAAGAGGAGGAGGAGCGAGGAAGAGTGAGGAGGAAGAAGAGGAAGAGCAAGGAAGAGGAGGAAGATGAGGAAGAGGAGAAAGAGTGAGGAAGAGTGAGGAGGAAGAGGAGGAAGAGTGAGGAGGAAGAGGAGGAAGAGTGAGGAGGAAGAGGAGGAAGAGGAGGAAGAGTGAGGAGGAAGTGGAGGAAGAGTGAGGAAGAGTGAGGAGGAAGAGTGAGGAAGAGTGAGGAAGAGTGAGGAGGAAGAGTGAGGAAGAGTGAGGAGGAAGAGGAGGAAGAGTGAGAAGGAAGAGTGAGGAAGAGTGAGGAGGAAGAGGAGGAAGAGGAGGAAGAGTGAGGAGGAAGAGGAGGAAGAGTGAGGAGGAAGAGGAGGAAGAGTGAGGAAGAGTGAGGAGGAAGAGTGAGGAGGAAGAGGAGGAAGAGTGAGGAGGAAGAGGAGGAAGAGTGAGGAGGAAGAGTGAGGAAGACTGAGGAGGAAGAGGAGGAAGAGGAGGAAGAGGAGGAAGAGTGAGGAGGAAGAGTGAGGAGGAGGAATAGTGAGGAGGAAGAAGAGGAGGAGGAGGAGGAAGAGTGAGGAGGAAGAGTGAGGAGGAAGAGTGAGGAGGAAGAGTGAGGAGGAAGAGGAGGAAGAGTGAGGAGGAAGAGGAGGAAGAGTGAGGAAGAGTGAGGAGGAAGAGTGAGGAGGAAGAGGAGGAAGAGTGAGGAGGAAGAGGAGGAAGAGTGAGGAGGAAGAGTGAGGAAGACTGAGGAGGAAGAGGAGGAAGAGGAGGAAGAGGAGGAAGAGTGAGGAGGAAGAGGAGGAAGAGTGAGGAGGAAGAGGAGGAAGAGGAGGAAGAGGAGGAAGAGTGAGGAGGAAGAGGAGGAAGAGTGAGGAGGAAGAGGAGGAAGAGTGAGGAGGAAGAGGAGGAAGAGGAGGAAGAGGAGGAAGAGTGAGGAGGAAGAGGAGGAAGAGGAGGAAGAGGAGGAAGAGTGAGGAGGAAGAGGAGGAAGAGTGAGGAGGAAGAGGAGGAAGAGGAGGAAGAGGAGGAAGAGTGAGGAGGAAGGAGCCAATCCAGGTTCTATCACTGTGGCATTTCCTGTACAGACCAAGGACCAGTTCAAATATTCTTTGCACTATTAATGACGACCAATATTGTGCATAATATTCATAAGTTTGAACAGTGTTTAAAGGTGCACGATGTAACTTTTCGAGTAAAGTGTCTGGAACCTTCTTGTCTCTGTAGATGTGTTAATGCTCAGCCTGGAGTTGTGTTCTTTGATGCACATTTGAAAAGAGTAATCAAAAATATTAAATCCCCCCCAAAAAGGAACATTCTGTGTAAAGCAGTTTAGGGTTTGACATGTTGTTTCAAATGAACTGTTTTCTAAAGAGCAAAAGTATCAAACTCTACACTTCAAACAAAAGACAATTTTGAGCACATTTGCCTCCACCTGAGTCCGGGGGGCGTGGCCTGTAAAGCGACTTATAAGCAATTAATAATCACTGCTCTCCTCGTGTCTGTGGAGTCTCTTACCACCGTTTGTCAGGTCACTGCCCCAAAATCTCCAATCTATGGTTCAGTTCCAACATTGTCGTAACCACAGTTCGAGCAGCCAGACAGAACCAGACTCCGTTGCCTAGCGACGGTTCTTGAAATGGTAGAAATAGCAGAGAACACGATACAGAGTTTCTGCAAACTTTTCCCTTCATCATCAACACTACAATGACTGTAACAGGCTGTTCTATCACGTGACACGCCCTGTTTCATCACGTGACACGCCCTGTTCTATCACGTGACACGCCCTGTTCTATCACGTGACACGCCCTGTTTCATCACGTGACACGCCCTGTTCTATCACGTGACACGCCCTGTTCTATCACGTGACACGCCCTGTGCTATCACGTGACACGCCCTGTGCCATCACGTGACACGCCCTGTTCTATCACGTGACACGCCCTGTGCCATCACGTGACACGCCCTGTGCCATCACGTGACACGCCCTGTTCCATCACGTGACACGCCCTGTTCTATCACGTGACACGCCCTGTTCTATCACGTGACACGCCCTGTGCCATCACGTGACACGCCCTGTTCCATCACGTGACACGCCCTGTTCTATCACGTGACACGCCCTGTTCTATCACGTGACACGCCCTGTTCTATCACGTGACACACCCTGTTCCATCACATGACACACCCTGTTCCATCACATGACACAGGACATGACACACCCTGTTCCATCATGTGACACACCCTGTTCCATCACATGACACAGGACATGACACACCCTGTTCCATCATGTGACACACCCTGTTCCATCATGTGACACACCCTGTTCCATCATGTGACACACCCTGTTCCATCATGTGACACAGGATATGACACACCCTGTTCCATCATGTGACACAGGATATGACACACCCTGTTCCATCACATGACACAGGATATGACACACCCTGTTCCATCACATGACACAGGATATGACACACCCTGTTCCATCACATGACACAGGATATGACACACCCTGTTCCATCACATGACACACCCTGTTCCATCACATGACACAGGATATGACACACCCTGTTCCATCACATGACACAGGATATGACACACCCTGTTCCATCACATGACACAGGATATGACACACCCTGTTCCATCACATGACACAGGATATGACACACCCTGTTCCATCACATGACACAGGATATGACACACCCTGTTCCATCACATGACACACCCTGTTCCATCACATGACACAGGATATGACACACCCTGTTCCATCACATGACACACCCTGTTCCATCACATGACACAGGATATGACACACCCTGTTCCATCACATGACACACCCTGTTCCATCACATGACACAGGATATGACACACCCTGTTCCATCACATGACACACCCTGTTCCATCACATGACACACCCTGTTCCATCACATGACACAGGATATGACACACCCTGTTCCATCACATGACACACCCTGTTCCATCACATGACACAGGATATGACACACCCTGTTCCATCATGTGACACACCCTGTTCCATCATGTGACACACCCTGTTCCATCATGTGACACACCCTGTTCCATCATGTGACACAGGATATGACACACCCTGTTCCATCATGTGACACAGGATATGACACACCCTGTTCCATCACATGACACAGGATATGACACACCCTGTTCCATCACATGACACAGGATATGACACACCCTGTTCCATCACATGACACACCCTGTTCCATCACATGACACAGGACATGACACACCCTGTTCCATCATGTGACACACCCTGTTCCATCATGTGACACACCCTGTTCCATCATGTGACACACCCTGTTCCATCATGTGACACAGGATATGACACACCCTGTTCCATCATGTGACACAGGATATGACACACCCTGTTCCATCACATGACACAGGATATGACACACCCTGTTCCATCACATGACACAGGATATGACACACCCTGTTCCATCACATGACACACCCTGTTCCATCACATGACACAGGATATGACACACCCTGTTCCATCACATGACACAGGATATGACACACCCTGTTCCATCACATGACACAGGATATGACACACCCTGTTCCATCACATGACACAGGATATGACACACCCTGTTCCATCACATGACACACCCTGTTCCATCACATGACACAGGATATGACACACCCTGTTCCATCACATGACACAGGATATGACACACCCTGTTCCATCACATGACACACCCTGTTCCATCACATGACACAGGATATGACACACCCTGTTCCATCACATGACACACCCTGTTCCATCACATGACACAGGATATGACACACCCTGTTCCATCACATGACACACCCTGTTCCATCACATGACACAGGATATGACACACCCTGTTCCATCACATGACACACCCTGTTCCATCACATGACACAGGATATGACACACCCTGTTCCATCACATGACACACCCTGTTCCATCACATGACACAGGATATGACACACCCTGTTCCATCACATGACACACCCTGTTCCATCACATGACACACCCTGTTCCATCACATGACACAGGATATGACACACCCTGTTCCATCACATGACACACCCTGTTCCATCACATGACACAGGATATGACACACCCTGTTCCATCATGTGACACACCCTGTTCCATCATGTGACACACCCTGTTCCATCATGTGACACACCCTGTTCCATCATGTGACACAGGATATGACACACCCTGTTCCATCATGTGACACAGGATATGACACACCCTGTTCCATCACATGACACAGGATATGACACACCCTGTTCCATCACATGACACAGGATATGACACACCCTGTTCCATCACATGACACACCCTGTTCCATCACATGACACAGGACATGACACACCCTGTTCCATCATGTGACACACCCTGTTCCATCATGTGACACACCCTGTTCCATCATGTGACACACCCTGTTCCATCATGTGACACAGGATATGACACACCCTGTTCCATCATGTGACACAGGATATGACACACCCTGTTCCATCACATGACACAGGATATGACACACCCTGTTCCATCACATGACACAGGATATGACACACCCTGTTCCATCACATGACACACCCTGTTCCATCACATGACACAGGATATGACACACCCTGTTCCATCACATGACACAGGATATGACACACCCTGTTCCATCACATGACACAGGATATGACACACCCTGTTCCATCACATGACACAGGATATGACACACCCTGTTCCATCACATGACACACCCTGTTCCATCACATGACACAGGATATGACACACCCTGTTCCATCACATGACACAGGATATGACACACCCTGTTCCATCACATGACACACCCTGTTCCATCACATGACACAGGATATGACACACCCTGTTCCATCACATGACACACCCTGTTCCATCACATGACACAGGATATGACACACCCTGTTCCATCACATGACACACCCTGTTCCATCACATGACACAGGATATGACACACCCTGTTCCATCACATGACACACCCTGTTCCATCACATGACACAGTCATAGTCCTCCGCTTAAAGCAAATCTTTCCTGAAAACGTGTGTGACAGTGTCCTTCATGTGACTGTGACAAAATGTCCTTATGTCTGTGGTGTGCAAACTTTGGGTCACGTTTTAAAATTGTGGAATATTTACAATCCTCATGTGTAGCTGGCTTTATGCATTCTTTTAACACCAACTCCGGTACGGGACCCGAACGGATTTCTTGCAGATTGACAGTTACACGCAAATTCACTTGGTTTCATGGGAGAACACTCGTCTAATGACCTGGAAACTGAACCAGATCGCTCCAGCAAAGATGGACTTCTTGCAGATTCTTTGTGCAGACCCACAGGGCTCCCGGACCTGTGACCACAGGGCCCCAGGACCTGTGACCACAGGGCTCCCGGACCTGTGACCACAGGGCCCCAGGACCTGTGACCACAGGGCCCCAGGACCTGTGACCACAGGGCTCCCGGACCTGTGACCACAGGGCCCAAGGACCTGTGACCACAGGGCTCCCGGACCTGTGACCACAGGGCCCCAGGACCTGTGACCACAGGGCTCCCGGACCTGTGACCACAGGGCTCCCGGACCTGTGACCACAGGGCCCAAGGACCTGTGACCACAGGGCTCCCGGACCTGTGACCACAGGGCCCCAGGACCTGTGACCACAGGGCTCCCGGACCTGTGACCACAGGGCCCCAGGACCTGTGACCACAGGGCTCCCGGACCTGTGACCACAGGGATCCCGGACCTGTGACCACAGGGCCCAAAGACCTGTGACCACAGGGCCCCAGGACCTGTGACCACAGGGCTCCCGGACCTGTGACCACAGGGCCCAAGGACCTGTGACCACAGGGCTCCCGGACCTGTGACCACAGGGATCCCGGACCTGTGACCACAGGGCCCAAGGACCTGTGAACAGGGCACATTGATTTTAAGCACTTTCTAAGTCTGGAGACCGGAGTGTACCAGGCGTGAACGTGGACTACAGCCGTAGTGAAAATAACAAATAATATCACATATAAGTCGCTCCAAAGTATAAGTATAAATATAAGTATAAGTCGCACTATGAAAAAGTATATGGGACTTATAGTCCGGAAAATACGGTAATTCCATGTTTGTGGCGCTTTGAGACATGACAAAAGTTAATTAAAGAGTTAACACACTACAACTTCTGGTTTATTTCTAGCTTTTTGCATTTATTCACTGTGTTGTGTCTCTACTCTGCATTTTCAGTCTCCTTCTGTAATGTGTTGCATTTGTACAGTGGTAGACGCTTTATACACTGGAAATATATATATAATATAAGTCTATTGGCTCAACAAATAAAGTTATCATCACTGAAAATAGGGCAGTTTGTTTATTTCTGCTCTTCTTGCAGTTTTTATTCTCACCTGAGTCTCTGCGTTCTCTAATGACCAATCATCTTGCTCTAACCACTAAGCCCCGCCCCGTTCCGAGGGTCTGCTAGCTTCTTGTCTTTGTCTAGAACGTTCCATAGTATGGCATTAAACTGATCTATCGCCATGGAAACGGGCAGGTAACCCCACAATCAATAGAGAGGCAATCCCACTCAGAGCGAAAATGACATGATATTTCTTTTAATAGCAATAATTAAATGAATGTAAGATAAAAAGGTGTAATGCTGTACTGTGGAACATTCCAGGCAAAGCAATGACAAAAATCCCCCTCTAGAGAAGTTACAGAGTGCATCTTTAAACTTGAATTGCAGTGTTTTTCAGTGTTTGAGATGACGAGACAGAGTAATTAAAATAACTACTTAGCCCTAATGACCATCGAGCGCTTGATAAACTGTATTGATTTCAGATCCATCTCCACTTTATACAGTCCACACTAGTAAACAACGTGTCTCCCAAAACGTGCAATTATAACTTTTATAACTAACTACGGGCACCGTGTTTGTGCATCAACGTGTAAATTATTGATCCCACCATTTGATTGGTGCTCTGTCCGGTAACTAAACCGAGAGGAGGCTCGAAAAGCCATGGAAAATTTCCCATTTGAAAATACAAACTAATAAGAATCCCTCAGTCATGCCTATTCAATAATTCAGCTCATTTACATATGATTATTGGCATCTCATTAGACCAGACCAGGACAAATTCGCATATTCTAAAATTGTATTCGTTAGGTATGCGTGCATAAATTAACATGAATAAGAAAGCAAGGGAACGTTTTACAAGTCTTTCATTTTGGAGGATAAAAGAACGTGTCTTTGTGTGACCAGGCGTATCCTCCTCATATTTTTGGGAATTATGTTGAAACTAGAGTTTAATATTTTGGAAATGCGTTTGTTCCAAGGTTACGCATGGCACAAAAAAATCTTACATTTCGGCAAAAAATGTAGATGTAGTGATAAAAAAAACGTTTGAATTCAAGCTTTTTTGTGTGAAATTGGCCTTACCAGCGATTTCATTTTTCAGATTCATGCAATTTGGAACAATCATGGAGCTTCTAAATCATACGCCTTGAATAATTCATAGAGTTAGAGCTGTGCAGTTTTGATGACAAAAGTCAGAAAGCCAAGCAAACGGCCATTTTTGAGTTATTGCACACTGTGAAAATGTTATGCTGCTTCTTACACCGTATGTGAGTGTCGAGGAGCATTATGTAACTTATCTGGCGGTGCGTTTCAGTTTAATAGCAAACTGTGGAACATTCCAGGCACAGCAATAACATCTCCATGGAGACAAAGAGGCGGTGGACCAATTCTTCCCAATAGTTGTACCTTTAACAAGTTATGACATCTATAAAACGTCTGTAAAAATATCTTTTATTCAGCTCGTCTTCCCTCTTTCTAGAAACTACTCCTTGTTAAGTCATGGAGCTTCCACCCTTTTCAGGCAGGAGAAGAACGCCTTTCCAGAACATTCAAGGATTCTCCAAGGCCTTTTTTCTGACCTTGAAAACATAAATATACAGGATAATATTTCATGTATTGACCAAGATTCTATGTCAAGATCTGGGAAAATGACAAAAATGGTCAAATGCTGTACGTAAATGTTTTAAGAATAATGTCATAATAAAAACATACGTTATTTTACATCTACTGGAAACACTGGGAATAAAATCATATAAAAAACAAAAACTATAGCCATACAAGCAACGTGACCAGCTCGCTAATATAAGCGTGCAGTTGTAATGAGCGCAAGTCAGAATGAGTCTGAGATTTATGGACTTCTTTATGTATTTATCATGTTTACCTGTAACGCAACGATCTGAGAGTCTTTTCTGAGGCTCAGAGCAAGACCACCTCATAAACATGTGCAAATAAAACTAAATACTACTTCAGGCATGTTTTTGTTGAGGAAACAGTATTTTAAAAAAGCATAATATGTGTCTTTTAACTTGGCCTGGGGGTGCCTCTTTGCTTGTCTCCATGGAAATAGAAGAGAGAAGTGTTAAACTGTGGGATATTCCAGGCAAAACAGACAGAAAAGTTATGGCCGAGCAGCAACACTTCTCAGATTTCCTCACATTCGCAATCTTTTATTTGCTTTAAAATCTTTGTTTTTCCCGGTGAGTTTGCAGCTCTTGCAGTTTTGGCTGAAAATGAACCACAAAAAGCGGATAATTGTAAATGATTGAACATGTTTCTGATGGCATTGCTCACCGTCTGGGCAGCTTGAAGAATAAA
Source organism: Eucyclogobius newberryi (assembly GCF_026437365.1). Classification (NCBI taxonomy): domain Eukaryota; kingdom Metazoa; phylum Chordata; class Actinopteri; order Gobiiformes; family Gobiidae; genus Eucyclogobius; species Eucyclogobius newberryi. The sequence continues at coordinate 2,305,210 of NW_027315735.1, read as the reverse complement.
GACAGGAGTTACTCACAGCAGGACTTTAATGTAACTAATACCTTTTTATAATTTAGTTTTAATGTAGCAATATCTAGTTAAATATGAGCTATTGTCTATTGTGTCACATGTATTTATCATGCGTCATGTCAGTGCTGCAGCTGTTTCTCTTTCGCTGCTTTTTTTACAGTATAGCATAAAACACATACTTTGAAGATGTACAACTAGTGGCGGTACATGCACCTTTTCAGTTGTCTGTCAACCGCCATTAAAAGTAACACAACAACAACAACAACAACAACAACAACATGTTAGTGCTGCTAATGCTAATTTACCCTTACACATCACCTAACTCCACAATACTGCCAGAAGTAAGACACCAAATCCAAGGGGTTCTCAATGAAACTCTAAGTCTAGGTTCATTTAAATAGTCCGAAGTAAGAAAAACATAGACATAATAGTATAATTAGATGCTCTTGCTAAAACCCACGTAGCAACTCGGCTGTAAGATTGGACACCAGAACCAGTCCCTTGTATTCTTCCCTATAGCCGTTAGCATTAGCCCGCAGCATAATTAGAAATAACTATTAAGTGTGTAACATCTTAAGCCTTTTACGTAAATGCATGTAAAACTAGCATCTGAGCTTAAGGCTACCTGACTTTTCAATCAATAAATGACAATAAATATCCTCTTTTACATGTTATTGACGAGGAGAACAGATCAAATGGCATTTAAATCGTATTAAATGAACATTATATACAGTAGTTTCAAATGAGGGCTGGCTTCACCTTTCATTTATGTGCAAAGGAATGTTTAATTTCATGTGTAGAATCGGCAAAGTGATCGAGTTTGAACAAAAGAGAATGTCACAAACAAAAACAAAATAAAGTGAATTTACTTTGACTTTTCCATACAGTGAACGGTGTTTTCATGTCACCTCAACCTAAAGCTGCAGCGTTTGAATGAGGCTCCCACTGGGCTCCGCGTCATCCATTGTTGTGGTCCGAGCCGACAACACTGGCGGCTTTGTCGGACCACAATGCATTGCAGGGGCTTGCATCAGCCGCACGCGCAGGCAGGGTTAGACTGACCGTTCTGAGCGGCAGCAGCCATATATTCAGACACCAAACATGCAGCTATTTGGATCAGAAAAGGAGTGGCTTCTGGAGGAAACCGAGGGGTAAAAATTCATACGATTTTTCCATAACAAAACATGGACGAGGAAGATGACATTTTGATTTATGCTAATGTGGCTGTTTGAGTTCTATAATGGAAACGAGGGCTGCAACAAGTTATTGATTAATCGTAACTAATCAATTATTCAAATGATTGTCCACTTATTTAGGAACTGAATGATGGTTTATCTGGTGTACATAAAGTCACGAGGTTTTATGACTCAAACAGAGCAGGATTTACACTAAAACGACACAATCAATGTATACATTTTGTGTTTTTGATAAAAATATAAATATATACCACCAGAATGTCTCCACTTCAGCTTTAGCTCAGGTTTAGTCCAAATCTCATTGTCAAGGGCCTTTTTTGTTCACAGCAATTCATTGAATAATGGAAAGAAAAGCCAAAATAATTGTCAGTTGCAGATTTTATATAAACCAACTAAAAAACTAGAATGAACTAATATGAAATGTAAATGGTGCGACAGGAAATGATTTTATGTGATATTTTTTGCATTTATCGTTTCCTCGTAAGGAGCCATGTTTGTTTAGCTACGGAGAACCATGTGTGTCCCTGATTGGCTAATCCACCTGTCAATCACAGCCATCTGAACTCAGGGAGAATCCGGAGTGACCAGAGCGATATCGATCAGTGGAACTGTACAGAGAGGCATGATTCTGGGTTTTACAGGCAAGTCAATCACGTGTATGCTATTGAACAGTCCGACGCAGTAATTGAACCGACAACCTTTTTAAAAATGTATATTATTAGATTAGATTAGCCTTTGTTGTCTCCTTATGGATAATAATCATACTGGACAAACTACGTGCAGACACACCAGAACAGACATGTAGCAACATCATTCATAATGTCCAGTGTGAGGAACCTTTCAATTACACCCAGCCCACATACTACACAGTAAATCATCCCAAAAGTACAAATACTATAATACTACTACTATAATACTACTATAAACAGGAAAACACGATACAAACAGACCTCGGATATGATCAACGAACGCATTGTGCTCGCGGTGGCGTCTGCAGTGGACTCACGCTCTGACCGGTGCGTATCGCTGTTGTGTCCTGGGGCAAGACACTCGGTCAAAGTCTGGCTCTGGGATTATGTGATGCTCATGGAAGTCGGTGACAAAGGACTGGCTTTAGAGGTGACATTTCTGTACTTTAGTGGTAAATGTTATGCTCCGTTCACGTTTTGTGCCTCAAACAAGACATTTACAAGCGTATTTTAGCACAATCCTGATTCGCTCTTATCAGCTTTGCGTTTCACAGTGACATCATAAACTATTTTCCACGTCGTTACATTTTCCAGGTCCAAAAGGCTCCTTATTCATAATGTAAAGGCAAACCCCATATGGACGGAAGATGGAGCTTTTCCCAGCATCCAACATCTAACGCGCCGTTCCACCGACGCCACGCAACGACCCCCACTGCCCAACTTCTCCTGCTTTTCTCCTTCTTTCTCTTCAACGGAACCTAACCTTACCATGGAAATGAATAGCAGATGTGGAGTATGTTGGACTGGAGGCAAGTTGGTAGTTGTGGCAGTTGCAGTACGAATTAACCTCCCCCCCAAAAGAAACGATGTGTCCAACTGTGAAAACAAGGGGACAGATGTGGACAGAGGTGGACAGATGTGGACAGATGTGGACAGATGTGCTTACAGTAAAGAGCCCTAATCCCCGTTTGCTCCCGGGAGGCTTATCGAGATGGTCGTAAGAAGGGAGGGAAAAAAAAAAAGAAAGAAAGAAAAATGCTTGTTTGGTCACAATGGTTGGTCCACCTCCCCCTCCCCCACGCCTACACGTGAACCCCCCCGCTTCCCCCCCCCCCCCCCGCCTCTGACCTGGATTTGACTGGATGCCGTGGATACGCCGCCTACATTGACCATTGGCTCGCACAGGCCTGCTCCTGCCGCTCCTGCCGCTCCTGCCGCTGCTGGAGGTGGTGGTTTTAGCTGCAGGGAAGCAACTACCACTGAAAAAAACAATCCTTTACACATATGATGAGCTGATGTAATTATTAGTAAATTCAAGATGCCGTGTTGATAATATGTAAGTTATGGGTCAAATTGTTGGCACGTTTTTGCCAGCTCTATATCGTGAAATGGAAAAATACTGCTAATGTATGAATGATGAAAATAGTGTTTATTTTACCATTATTATTAGTATTATCTTGTCTTTCGCTGTTTTCATTTTATCTTTATTTTCCCTTCATTCCTTATTAGGAAATGAGAGGTTTTGTTTATAAGAGTTTTGTTTATAAGAGTTCTTCTATTAAGAGTGTTTTTCAAACTTCCTATAAGTTACCTGTTCTTTTCCTCTGTATCTACCTGCGTTGCAACAATGAAATTTCCCCATATGTGGACAATAAAGGAATATCTTATCTTATTGTTGAGGGTTGGGCAATATTGATGGAAATATGTAAATGTGTATCGTGATATTTTGTTGCATTATCTCAATCAAACAATATTCAGACAATAGTTTATGGGGAATGAAGCTAAAATGTGTCCGTAAATGTTTTGTTTGACATTCAAATATTGTTATTGCACAAAACATGATTGAAACGTGAAATGAACCTGGAAAGTGCAGAAATGTCACTTTTTATACTCGATGACACTAGATGTTTGTGTTGTTTTTTGACGTCATTTTTAACATTTTTAAATAATAGACAGTACTTGATATTCTAATTTTGCATTCCATCAAAACGACAATTGCAATATTGGCAATTTTTCTATATATTTCCCACCTCTAGTATTGTCTGTTTGTTATTATTAACATTAAGCAGTTTACAGTGATCACTCATTTAAGATTTTATGCCACTGCGAGTACAAAGATTAAATCATTGAAATGACATTAAATGATGAAGATAAATTGTTATAAAGTATTTCATTACTTTGCAGTTGTAAAGTTGAAGTGCCTGAACAAAAACCTGACATTTTCTAGATTGACAGATGATATTTCTAAAAGAAGTTCATATTTCATCATTTTAGAGTGGCACTTTTAACCATATTATCATTTGTATTGAGTTGTTTTAGATCAATAATGCAATTCAAAATGTCAAAAATATAAAAGCTGTCCAAGATGATCACGTGACAAAAGCACAATATTCTTTAACAACAAACAAACTGCATTTCCAATATGTCATTTGACTTAAAAGTGTTTTCTAATCACAGCCACAGACATGGTGCTCTCATCACCGCGGGAGCAGAACCATCAGCCTCCTCAGCCTCTCAGAGTCCTCCTCTTCACCACCACCTCCTGAGCACAGAGCTCAAGGAAAGAAAAGGCGTGTCATTTACATGTTTCACCTGCTTTAAAACAAACAAGGACGATCGGTCATGTTCGTGTTGAGTCTGTGTCGAGCGACGAGGAGGAAAAGTAAAGCATTAAAAAGAGAAAAAAGACGAGGTTTATGATCAAAACAATAAATATTCAGTCATCTCAATTCTTTTATTTGATTGTGTCTACAGCGCGGTGTGACTGCTTGTTTTGTTCGTTTGTATTTTTCCATCTTAACTGTTAAAACATCATTTAACATTATCATTTTAAAGCTGGAGTACCTGATTTTCAAAGTGTGAAAGGAGGACGTATATAAATGTATCTGTGCTCTCACAAACCCTTTGGCACATTGCTTATATGCATACGTGCATTTTTATTTTTATCTTTTTTAACCACAGCTTTAGAAGTGCAGATAATGTGAGTCAGGGTGGACCACCAAAGAACAGCCAATCAGCTCTCATCCCGAAGCATCACTGACACACATGCTTCTTTCTGACAAGTTTGCATCAAATACAAGGATTTGTAGCAGTGTAATTTTTGTCCTACTTGTATAATACACTTATGATGAGCAAAACAAAATGTAGAAAAGTGACGTAATGCAGCTTTAATACTCTTAATAGTCGCCGTACATTTTGAACTCCATTGAAACACATTCCTCACAGCAGTTTTCTCAATCGCATCTACTTCAGTCATGATACATTTATATTTTCACAGGTTTTTGCAGTATTTAATATACATTTTCAAACATAACAAAAGAAAATACTTTGAAGATTATATTGAGAGTGTAAAAATGTGTCAAGCAGTACAATCCACATGGTTCGGTTTGATTCCTTTTCTCTGCCTTTAGTTTTGTGTTTGTGTTTTTACATTTATCTGAATTTAAACCTCAAAACAACACGTCAAATTCATTGTTAAATAAATGTGATCGATTTGATATTTACAAAACTTCCTTTAACTAACACACCAACACATACAGTGTCAAAACACTGTATGTTGAGGATAAAGCCTCGTACTTAACCTTTAAACACATTCACCAGGTTTGTTTTAGTCAACAAAATACTCCTTTATTTCTTGACATTTTCCTGCATCTAAATAAGGTCTTTGCAGCAGAAATGTGAATATGTAACAGAGTGAGCCCAGCAGGCGTTAATGACACTGATACCACAACATGACAGAAGTACTACCTTCAAATACGGCAACGCAATTGGGAGTTTGTACGAATATTCCACATTCATATACAATTTCCAAGCATTAAAAAGCGTAACACTGTGTCACAGCAGGTACAATGTTGTCAATTATGACCAAAATACCTCTACAATATTGTATTTTTCTCATATTACAAGCCAAAATATACAAAAAGAACAAGGTGTATGACACAAAATGTACAAAATGAGCCAGCGCTAGAAGCCGCTTTCTGTCCAAATACGACTATAGTGATAAAAAGCTTGTGAAATTACACCACTGCAGTTTTTTTTTTTTACAGCAACTTAAATCTATTTAATTCTAGTTTATTAATTTTAGCTCAAGAATATCAAAAGCCATGGCATCATTTATTCATCTATGGATTTTCCAATACTTCTCATACTATCAGCGAAGAAAGAAAATACAAACTACATTGTCCACGTTGACCCCGTTGTGCAAGTCTGGAGGGCTTCGTAATTAAATCCCAAACTTATCACTCACTAATTATGCTGCCAGTGCAAGGATATGGTTTATGAAAGAGTGCCATCTAAAGGCCGACAGCGGTACAGGCATGCTGCAGTTCACATCATTATGGACTGAAGTATTTACGATTGTTGTAAAACCGCTACACAATAAGTACATTTTTATTACACCACTTTGACATAAAATAAGCATCATTAAATATGTTGTAATGTTTTGTTCATAGTAAGAGTCGGTTTTGCAGAGTTGTTTTGTCAATTTTGGGTCCAATGCATGAGAAATGTAAGCAAGAATAAATTATTACAATGTACATATTCCTTAAGTACAAGTCATGTACTTGTACTGTAAAGCAAAGTATCTCTTGATATTCATATGGCATAAGTACTGTAAGTGATGTACCACAGTTTGGGGCTCCCAGGGGTGTTCGAATCATGTGAAGAGCGTTACAGACAACTGCAATCTTTTCTTTATCCGATTTGTACACACGCTTCAATATGTAATAATATTCATAAAAATAAGAATAAAAATAAGGTAACAATGGATTGGGATTGTGTCTTCAAACATGATAAGACTTTTCAATTATTCTGACATTAAAACAAAAGGAGATTTAAGATGTCAATTTAGTATAAATTCAAATGTATTCTGACACTAAAGTAAATGTATTTGCCATTAAAGACCCAGCAACTTATAATATTAATACATTTTATTTAACAGCAACTTTCTTGACAAAAATTGAAAGGATTAAAAGACATTGATAAATACAACCAAGAACAGATAAAACAGCAGAACAGATGACTGAAAAGTGAAATCAGAGAGAAAACGCTGTAGTCCTCAGATGGGTTTAGAGTGTATGCTGTGGAGGTCAAGGGTCAGGTCCAGAGCTGAGGTCCAGAGCTGAGGTCCAGAGCTGAGGTCAAGGGTCAGGTCCAGAGCTGAGGTCAAGGGTCAGGTCCAGAGCTGAGGTCAAGGGTCAGGTCCAGAGCTCAGGTCCAGAGCTGAGGTCCAGAGCTGAGGTCAAGGGTCAGGTCCAGAGCTGAGGTCCAGAGCTGAGGTCCAGAGCTGAGGTCAAGGGTCAGGTCCAGAGCTGAGGTCAAGGGTCAGGTCCAGAGCTGAGGTCCAGAGCTGAGGTCCAGAGCTGAGGTCAAGGGTCAGGTCCAGAGCTGAGGTCCAGAGCTGAGGTCAAGGGTCAGGTCCGGAGCTGAGGTCAAGGGTCAGGTCCGGAGCTGAGGTCAATGGTCAGGTCCAGAGCTGAGGTCAAGGGTCAGGTCCAGAGCTGAGGTCCAGAGCTGAGGTCAAGGGTCAGGTCCAGAGCTGAGGTCCAGAGCTGAGGTCAAGAGCTGAGGTCAAGGGTCAGGTCCAGAGCTGAGGTCAAGGGTCAGGTCCAGAGCTCAGGTCCAGAGCTGAGGTCCAGAGCTGAGGTCAAGGGTCAGGTCCAGAGCTGAGGTCCAGAGCTGAGGTCCAGAGCTGAGGTCAAGGGTCAGGTCCAGAGCTGAGGTCAAGGGTCAGGTCCAGAGCTGAGGTCCAGAGCTGAGGTCCAGAGCTGAGGTCAAGGGTCAGGTCCAGAGCTGAGGTCCAGAGCTGAGGTCAAGGGTCAGGTCCGGAGCTGAGGTCAAGGGTCAGGTCCGGAGCTGAGGTCAATGGTCAGGTCCAGAGCTGAGGTCAAGGGTCAGGTCCAGAGCTGAGGTCCAGAGCTGAGGTCCAGAGCTGAGGTCAAGGGTCAGGTCCAGAGCTGAGGTCCAGAGCTGAGGTCAAGGGTC